>NC_056725.1:1939546349-1939588849 GCF_019279795.1 Protopterus annectens | reverse complement strand
ACAGATCCCAATAGATTCAACCCTGTGTGCTCTATTTGTATGCAAATCAAGTGTCAACTCATTAGCATTCATGAACCGCACAATCTTGACTATGTGCCAGGCAGGTAAACATAGTGTGAGGATCTATATGTTTCCAGGCATATGCCCTTGCAGTACAAGAATGAGCATTGAAAAATGTTGCTTGTTAAGGGGTTGCAAGTGTGAATGATTAGTCTTAATGCATGAATAATTAGCGTTTTGCACTCCGACAAGTTTGATTTACACTTACTGAGGGTATTTCAGGGAGATTAGAGTTACCAAAAAGTAAGGGATTACATTGACTGACTTAGCAGATAACTTTTATAACAGTTTTATTGCTGATTGCTTATGACCCAACTGTGCTTCCGAGAACAAATGTGTCTGTAATTCATATGAAGTATGTAACAGTTAAATATATAAATATATTAAAATCAATGAAAATGGCAATTGTATTCATGTTAGAAAAGCATACAAAAGGAGTGATGCTTACAAAAGAAAGAGAAGAAAGCAACTGTAGCACTGCAAACATTTTTATTGTTGTGACATGAAGTATTTAGCTTAACTGTTGCAAATATCCCCATCATCTGCACATCTACTGATAAATTAAAAATGACAAGTGTAAGAAAATGTTTATGTTGGACCTTTAATGTAAAGTGAAGTAAAATAAAAACATAAGGCCAAAGTAAAAAAAAAAGAAATAATAAATAAATATAAACATAAGGCCAAAGTCAATCAAATTTGCTCCCGTGTGTGTTTTATTTTTATTTGGATTCACTCCTGCGTTTTGTTTTATTGTTTGAATGTAAAGTGGTATATTGTCACATCTTGAGTATATGTAATCTACTTTCTCTTCCCCATATGTATGTGGCAGATATTGAAAATAATCTCAGATATGTCATGTTAATGCCATGTAGTCAAGGTTCAGACCTAGACAAGGCGTTGTTTGTCTGAAAGTATTAATGTTTAATATGCATATTTTGATGTTTAACAGAATAAAGTTGAAAAACATCACAGAGAGACAGTTTAAAATATTTTTTTTACTTCATCCTTTGCTTGCCACTTGGCATTGCTCACTGTTGATAGTCAGCAGTCACCAGCAGTGAATCATGTTTCACTTCCCAAGGCAAAAATGAAAACTTTAATTTGAAATGCCATCAGCAGCACAAATGAGCCTGGCACTACTGCTTGACCATCAGCACACTGGATGGTACTGAGTGAACAAAATACACTCAACTGGCTATCTCTGTGGCAAAAAGCATAATTACAGTGAGCTCTGAGAAAGAGAAGAGGTAATGCAGTTTATCTATGTGATAACATGCTAAATCTGTTAGCCATAGTCCTTGTGAGTTGCTGTTAGAAATGTTTGTTTGAACCTCAGCTATCCATACTATTAATAACAGTTGATATGCATGGTATAAATTATACCATTAAGCTCTAAACCTCTTGTTTAATCCAACGAGCAATTCCAATAAGTAACGAGCAGAAAAACCAAATTGAATCACGTTAAGCATGCTTTCACTTTGCTAATACAAAGCTTCATCAGAACAAAGAATTGTTAAACAACAGTGCTTAAATATACTACACTGTGTTATAATAATTAAATAATTGATTAATTTACTTGAATATTGAATTTCTTAAAAGAGCAATGCTTCAAAAAAACTGAAATAACAATACTATGAACCTGTAAACAGTAAACAGTCTGTACTGAAATACCCTATTCTCATCTTATAATAAAAATAAAAACATTCCGTCAGATGGACACTAATATTTCAAGTGATCAGTATGAGGCCCCTTTAGGGGAAGAAATGGTGAGGAGGAGCGAAAGAATAGCAGAAAAGCAGAGGAAATATTCCTATGAGAACCTCCAGACACACAGGGGAGGGAGGGGGGCATGGAATTATTAATTTCAGATGTTTTGTGCCCCCCACCCCCCATTTTTATGAATGATTGTTGCCAGGATGTAAACATGGACACTGGTAATTTAATAGTATGCAGAAAAGATAATTTTACAGTGTATAATTCTACAGATTTGGTAGTGGATGATAGTTATTTCAAATTATTTACAAAAGGCTTTCAGTTTGTGTCCATTAAGACAGGATCTATGGTCAATACTTTAATCGAATTTAAGTTATTTGTAAGACAATTAAACTTACAAATTTACTTTAAAGGTAGACAGTTTAATCATAATGATTTAACTAGGAAAAGTTTATTTAATCCACCAACTAATGCTTCTTTAAAACTTTTTGAAGAAATGGTTGAGAGGGATGTGAGGCAAATTAAGTATTATGTGAATCCCCCCAATGATAATTGGTCAGAAGAAGAAAAGGTTTTGGTGAAAAAGTTAAAAAATGAAAAAGTCAGGGTTATGAAACCTGACAAGGGGGGAGGGGTGGTATTGATGTATAATGAAGTGTATGATACACACATACACAATATTTTACAAGATTTGGATCATTATACGTTAGTATCATGGAATGAAATTAACATCGCCCACTCTAAGATAAATTATTATTTAACTGACCATCTACTTCAAGGAAGCATAAATGAAAAACTATAATTGAAAAATTATATTGAGCTCTGCTTACTGCTTGGTGTGGGATTTGATTTGAAGTCTTCTTAAGACACTCAGTCTTGCTGGCTGGATTCTGCTAAAATTCAAAGTCTGGTTATATTTGCATTCACAGTCTGTTGCATACAGAAACTTGCAGAATATACACTGATGAGAGAATATACTTTGCAGCATCAACTTTAGAGAGCAGTAACAAATAACTTTTTATAATAAACCAAACGTACTAACGTTGCAGCTTAAAAGTACTGTTCCAACTTTACTTCTTATATAGTACAGATGATGTGAAAGATATAACATTTACCTCAGGACAAATGAGTCCCTACCATACCTCTAACATAACTGGATTTATACAGCTCTTTATATACACTTTTAGTCATGCATAAACATATACATTTCCTCTTGATATTCTATTTTGGAGAATTGCTCATCCTGTAGAAACAATACTAAGCTTCCTTGTTTAACAATGTCTTGTAAGAGACCAGCTTTTCTGACAGTGTGAACATCCTGTATTCTATTTGGATCTTTGTACAAGAACATCTGTTCTTTTGCCAATGCTGATAACAGTGTCCTGTTGCCCACGCAGAAAAACATGTTTTTGAGGAAACACATTGTTCTGAAAGTGTGAACATCCTATATTCTATTTGGATCTTTGTATAAGAACATCTGTTCTTGTGCCAATGCTGATAAACATGTCCTGTTTTCCATGCAGAAAAACATATTTTTGAGGAAACACATTGTCACAGTGTCATTGTCCATTCTTTAAAAGCAGATTTTGCATTTTTGCTCTTGCATACATCCTGTTTTTAAGTCTGTAAGGGAAAATGTCCATTCAGCAGGTTCCTTATTTTCCAAGCCATGGTCATTTAGTATGACTGCTGATCACATATTACTAAACTCTGTTTCTGCATTTAAGCAAGCTTTTTCTTTCAGCATATTTACAACAGAATTAATTGCAGCCTTATATTCATAAAATCTAACAATAATTTTTTACATGTTGAGAATCCAAGGATCCCTGCTATATTTGGAATACCAAAAGTGCATAAAGGGATCAGTTTGCTTAAATTTAGACCTATTGTAGCAAAGGCCGGCAGTATTACTGAGCCTTTGGCTATCTTTGTTGATTCTCAATTGAAACAGTTTATTAACTCAGTGCCACACATAACTAAAGATTCTTGGGATTTTCTGAGAAGAATAACTAAGGATAAATTTGAAGCAGAGATTCGGTTTGCTACCATTGATGTGGTTGAACTGTTTCCAAGCATTCCACATAATGTAGGCTTGGAATGGTTTTGAGAAATTTTATGTTCTGACACAGGTTTTGATGGTAATATGATTAATTTGATTTTAGATTTTATGGAGGCTATCTTGAAAAACAATTTTGTGCATTTCAATGGTGACCTTTATCAGCAAAAAAAGGGTGTTGCGATGGGGGCAGCATGTGCCCCCATCTATGCCAATTGTGTTTTGTATTTTTGGGAGCGAATGTTTGTTTTTAACACTGATTGGCATAAATATATTGCCTTTTCACTAGTTTTTTTAGACAATATTTGTATATTATGGAGAGGGTCCAGTGATTTATTTGTGGAATTCATGGATTACTTGAATAACTGTACAGATTTTTTGAGTTTCACTTATACGTTGGATGATTCTAGTATTAATTATTTAGATGTCACCTTATATAAGGACAACTTGAACCAACATTTTCATTAAAAGTTATATAGGAAATCCACGTTCTCAAACATGTACTTTATTGAAGGTTAATAACGATACGGGGAAATACAACCCTGTCCAACCATCCTTTATAAGGAGAAGAGGAATGAATTTAAAGGACATGTTTGATAGGAGTGACATCCAATGGACTGGTAATGGTAATTCTAAAAGGGGCACCTATAAATGTGGTGCATGCCGTCAGTGTGAATTTATTTTACAACAGCGGGACATTCAGATCCCTTCTAGAGGAATTAGACTTACAGCATCAAAACACTATAATTGTGGCACAAGAGGAATAATTTATATAGGTATATGTTTAAGCTGCAATAGTTTTTATATAGGGAAAACTACACGTACTCTCAGAAAAAGAATTTACGAACATTTCTATGAAATCAGCAAAGAAAAAGAATCAAATGCCTTTTACAAACATTCATTAGTTTGTAATAAAATGAATATAAAATTTGCTGTAGCAGAACAAGTAGTTATTGATCCTCGGGGGGGGGGGTAGCTGGGAGTCTAGGGTTGAGTTTCGTAAATTATTTTGGCAGTTAAAAACCGATGCCAGTAGACTCCCAGGTTTAAATGACAACATTAGTACTGGTAGTCTTTTGAAATTAAGGCAGGCTAAGTTGTGATGATTTTATTATGTACATGTGTGTCAGAAGGCATTCATACACTTTTTAGTATGTTGTTTAAGTATGGTTATATGATGTTTTTAATGTTTTGTAAGTATTGTTGTATGCATTCTTTCAGGTAGGTTGATTTTGCACATTGACTTAGGATATAAGTAGTGTACAGGTGAGGTTACTTGTTGCATTACATTCATTTATTTATATATTCCGGTCAAGGGGTTTATATTGATTTTTAATGTTTATTAATTTGTATTTGAATTATGAATGTTTTAGCAAGAACACAGTCAGTTACTAGAATGGAATCGTTACTATTTATTATAAGATGAGAATAGGGTATTTCAGTACAGACTGTTTACTGTTTACAGGTTCATAGTATTGTTATTTCGTTTTTTTTTGAAGTATTGCTTTTTTAAGAAATTCAATATTCAAGTAAATTAATCAATTATTTAACTATTATAACACAGTATAGTATATTTAAGCACTGTTGTTTAACAATTCTTTGTTCTGATGAAGCTTTGTATTAGCAAAGTGAAAGCGCGCTTAACGTGATTCAATTTGGTTTTTCTGTTCGTTACTTATTGGAATTGCTCGTTGGATTAAACAAGTGTTTTAGAGCTTATTGGTCTGATTCTGGTTTATTACCGCCTTGGAGCTGAACTGTTTTGGCTTGTGGTATCGTTTTTTTTTTTGGTTTCATGGTATAAATTATGACAGTTTGTAAAATGTGATAACAGAAAATCAGTAACATGAGGGATATGGAAATATGTATACTGGATGCTGGATGACTTATCCATATCTCCTAAGTAGAGATCATGACAGTAATACATTCCCTTGAAACGTATGTAATTATTACCTGTAAATGCTGTGTCAGAAATTAACTAATTCATCTGATGTGTGTCCCCTTTCTCAATAATTGCCATTAAAAGAAGGCCTGATAATGAGTAACCAAATGTAACTTCTGGTGTGGCAAGCAGGTGTTACAAGGTTGAATGTGTTTGAAGCTAGTGTTATAAGGGCTCTGTTCATAGCTAGATATGTATAATGCATTTAAGTTTACTTTTTATATTTTTACTTATGTGTTTGGATGCTGCTTGGCAGTGTGCAAGAGCAGTTCATATCTGAAAACAAAAGTAAAAAAATAATCTGGGCTGCCTTCTGTCAAACAAATGACCCTGGTGTCAGTGCACAGCTGCCAGAACTCTGGACACTACTGAGTGAAGAGCATGTACCTGTCAACTACCTATCTCTGTAGCAGAAGGCATAATTGCAGTCAGTTTGGAGAAAGAAAACAAGTAATGCAAAGTTCCAATCCAGTTTACAGTCAATTTTTCTGAGGTGGTCAGAATAATTTCTGTCACTATGTACGTTATGATAAGCATAGCAGTGATAATAGTTAATGTGAAATGCACTTGCATAGGTATAAAGTGCACAATATGTAATTCAAATTATATGACTCTTTACATATAATTTCATGTGTAGGACAGCATGTCATGTAAAGCATGTGTGGATCCTCCCTTAACATATATTGCTCATGTCATGCAACTCCAGGCATATGAAATGTATCTACAACCACAAATAATTATTTTTACATAGAACTCCAGCACCGTGAATAAAGTGACACTTACACACAAGCACATCATAAGTATATCATACCTCAAGTTACAACTTAAATAAACAAGTTCTACTGTGGCATTGACACTTAATAAGCAACATTTACCTTTTAACACTTTATTTTTTTTCATAGTTTAGATTCCCAGGTTGTATTAGTCAATCTTTGCATTGTGCATTTCCCAACAAACAACTGCTTCCCAGTTCATAACATTTCAACTCTAATTAACAATGATTATAACAAGCATTATAAAGCATTTCATTATTTAACAGTGCAACATGTATAAATAGGATGATCATTATATATGTCCAAGTCTGACTGCCATATTTCATACCTTCATTGTTTTTTAAAGGAATCATTCCTAATGGCACTGTCAAGCCTGTTTTGTGCTTTCAATTAAGCGAATACAGCTGGCTGTGCATCTTTGCAAACCGGCTGTTACACTCAAGGTCTGAATTGGGTGCCATTTCAAACACACACACAGTTCTTGGTGTAGTTCAGTAGACACAGCAGACAAAGGTGAGGATGGTGCTCCATTTAGAGCACAAAGATGGAGTGAAAAGGAGTCCAGGATTTTTGTAGTATTCCTTGTCATGTGCTACAGCTGCAGGGGCACTATACCAGGTCTCAGTACAAGACTAAGGCTTGGAATAGCTTGGTCAAGGCTGTCTCCAGTGCAACTGACATTCTATGCACTAGGGAACAATGTTGTTACCATAACAGTGACATGAAGAGGCACAAGCAAGACCTCCTGAGCTGATGGCAGGATCAATTTAAGATTGCCAACACCTGTCAGTTGTGCAAGTATAGTGAAAGATCACCAGTCAATGATACAGCTTGGATTTGCCAGCCAAAACATTTATTCAGTATGCTTCCATGTCTTGTCTTTTTATGTTCTGCACAGCTGCTGAGATTTTCCTTGAATAAGTAGACAAATAAGGAAAGACTGGCGTACATCACTGAGGCACAGAGTAAGTAGGCATCAGGTGTGAGTACAAACCAGATCATAATTTTTAGTGAATCAGTCCATTTGAGCTTGCCTGTTCCAGTAGCTCTTGATGATTGCATTAGCTTAGCTCTGTGTGTGTGTGTGTGTGTGTGTGTGTGTGTGTGTGTGTGTGTGTGTGTGTGTGTGTGTGTGTGTGTGTGTGTGTGTATATGTGTGTGTGTGTATATGTGTGTGTGTGGTGTACATGTGTGTGTGTGTGTGTGTGTGTGTGTGTGTGTGTGTGTTTGTGTGTGTGAGTGTGTGTGTTCAATTCCCAACAGCAGAAGTTAGCTTTTATTACATGACAGTATGTATAAATCATTTACTACAATATTAAATGACATTGAAAATGTATTTTTTTCTGACAGGATTTATTAACTTTGAAAGCATGTATTCAATATGCCATTGTCAAATAACTGTTTCAGTTTCATTTATAATAGCACTGACATTCATTTATTTTTTGACATTAATGTTTTTATATCATATCATATCTGGATGTGTCAAAGGTGAACATAGTTATGTGTCATATTTGTTTATGTATTAAAAAAATGTTACATGACATTGATCTTATTATATCGGTTTTGTCTCCCCAACTCTATCTTTTTTTTTTGGCTGCATTGTTGCTGTAACCCAAATGACCATCAGTACAGGAAGCTAGACTGACCACTGGGGTTTGGCCCGCCATACCTCCACAGGTGGCTGTGGCAGCATCACCACAGGAAGCACAGACACCCAGCACATCTTGTTTGCTACCTATCAGTGCTGCCTCCACAACTCCTGATCTACCTGTTTCAACTGCATCAGGTAGCTCTGACCTGGCTGCTGGTGTAGTGTTACTCTCCGGGAGTAGTACTAGAAGTAGCAATTTTGTCACTAGTCAGGAGCTGACAGGGCTGGTTGAGGACATCATGGAGAGTGGACTTGGTGCCTGAATTGGCAGCACTGAAATGGTCCTGCTTCAGATTGCAAAATTGATGCCATGTCCAGCATTGACCCAAAGAATTCAATGACAGCAGTTCTGAGAGTGATAACTAGATTCTCACTGTTCTCAAACTGGACACATATGTGCCTCCAATGTCCCCTAACTATCACCAATCATGGTTCCCCGAACCTTTTGTGTCCATCACCATCCGTCTGTCTTGTATGTCCTGTATGTCTGAACCTGCTACTTCACAGTCACTGAATACTACATCATGTCTGAATACTGCTATGCATAAATGACATCCACTACAGTTGTAAAGTGTACAGTTACATTGTGAGAGGCATTCCCCCATCATTTTTACTTCGAACAAATGCTTCCTAACACAATATGATGTCATGACTTCACATAGGCTGTGTCTTGCTGCTTTGATAGGACTTTGCCTGTGGTGCACTTGGATAATAAACATTTTGTTAGCTTGTGGACTTGAACAGGCAGCTGTTCAATGCCAGCAAAAGACAACAGTATGTGAGTGCACTGATATGACACATACATATAGGCATACCTCTCAACCTGGAAACATCAAAAATCTGGACAAAGGTCCATGAAAAGTAGGTACAACTGGCTAAAAATTGGGACACTAATCAACATAACATTTGCATACATACTAATGTAACCTAGCCCACTTCAGTTGAATTGTGGGATATCAACATGAAGACTGAAGTCACTAAATAACAATAAATAATGCCAGGCATTTGAATTTCAGATTTTATATCCCTCAGAAAATACATAATAATACAAAACCTGCTATTCTAGCAACTATCTGTGTATTGCATTCCTCATAATGAGGTACACTTGAGAGGTTTGATGGAACTTATAACTGTTTTTAAAAAGCATACACATAAATGCAAACATTAATACATCCCTAAGAAGACTGTGCCATGTCATACTCGTAAAGCTGATTCTGCTTATTTAGTGCAATAACTGCACAAGAACAAAACAAGCTGCAATCTAGCTAGGATAGGAAATGGAATGTTAATCCATCTACCAGCCTTCCCTGAACTCTGAAATCGACGTTCTTCATCAAACAATACTCTAAATTGACTCATCAGTATTGCAATGTTCATGCACAGCACAGCTCTCAACCTTCCATCTCCTAAATATGGAACGTGCTTTTTACCAGGGATATCAGTTAAAAAATACCCAACCCTTTTTAAGACCCACAGTGAGGAATGAGCGGACAGGTGATCCGCTGTGGCGACCCCTAACCGGGAAAAGCTGAAAGAAGAAGAAGAAGAAGAAGAAGTGAGGAATGTTCGTCATAATATGATACACTTGAGAGGCATAATCACGAATGTCACTACACCCCCCCAAAAGAAAATATTCAAGTCACTGAAGTACAACTAATAAATTATGCCATAAGCAGCAATTTTCAAGTTTTCAGTCTAGTGAAAGAAACAGAAGAGCTTTATTCTTCAGTGGTTTGATAGCTGAAGTGAGGAGAGACAGAAGTTCACATTTCTTGTCACTCGTGTGACTAACCAAGTTATTATCAAATACCCTTCTTTTCTCGCAAATTAAATACCCATCATCTAGAGAAAATGATAAGCATGAAGTAAAACTGGGGCTGTAGTAACAACAGTTACAGCACTTATAATTTGCTAGGAGTGTCAGTTTAATCAAAGGTGTGCGGTTATGAGGTGAGGATAAAGAACTAGTGCGCATCCTAAATCTAAACAAGTGCAGCGCCGGTGAAATCTCTTCAAATACATGTTTCTAACTACAATCACGAGATCAGAATTAATACTATTAAAAGCTACAGGAAAAAACAAAACCACTGCACCAGATAAAGTCCAGACCAGGCTCCAAAAATATAATGCAAGAAAAAAAAAAAAAAGAAAGGACACGCACGGCATAAAACCAAACAATTTATTTAGTAAAAAACATGTAAACACTTTCGCATAGTACTCCTATACTTCATCAGACATAAAAGTCTATCATAAACCTAAACATTTTAAGCACTGTTAAACCAATCACTGCTAGCAACCTTTTTCCCTCCAATTAAATAATTAGTGGAAACCAAGTGATTTAAACTAACCTAACACTATAGCAAAATAAGTAAATTTTTAGTACGTTCCAATCACAACTTATAATTCTTGTCATTTGTTAAGTGTAATTCAGATCTTTTCTCCAAACCTCACCAGTTTTAGGAGGAATTAAAAAGTCAGAGCTAAGACTGGAGTCAAAATCAAGGACTGGTGAATACATAAGTAAAATAAGCAAAATTAGGTGAATCAGAAAAAAAGGAAGGACAATTCAAAGGAATTGCAGCAATTAGAGAGAAGATAAATAAAAAAACACTATCTAGGTGCAGAGCATAGAATCCAGAATTAAGTTACACTTTAAACAATGTCATACATACAGCTTAAGTGTGAGAAATTAATAAAAGTGTTTAAAAATTGGTACCATGGTGCATACCCCCCCTGTATTGCAGTTCACTATCAGTCTTGGACCTTGGCAGGAAATCTGGACAAAGCCTAAAATAATGGGGGGGGGGGGCAAAGGTCCAAAAATAGGGTCAAATTTTAGATATTGCTCTTATAAACTTAGAAATTTGCTGGAATAACAGGATTTGTGTTAATATACATTTCCCAAAGGATACAAATCTGAAACTCAAATGTATGTCACTTTTTAGTGTGTGGAATCCTTACAAATTTGCCAGAAAAACATGCATTATATGAGGAACTGATCAAAATACGAAGGAAAAAATCTAGGCTTTCAGCAAAAATCTGAAGTTCTACTCCTGTCTGAGTGTATGTTTAATCACTCCCACACATTACACATTCAGCCACTTACCGCAGCCCAGTAAGGGAACAAAGCAGTTGCATCTCCCTAAATCCAGTAACTCAGGAACAAATTATTAGAAAAAAAATAATCCAGGGCTAAGGCTTATCTCCAAGGTAACAACAGCAGTTAGCAGCCAAATAAAAGCACCACCATGACCTTTCCAACCCAAGCAAAGCCAATACAGTGCATGCCAAAACCAACTCCTGTTCAGCCTAGTGCCTCCTCATCCAGTCTGTGTCCTCTCCCTTTTATTCACAAACAGAGTGAACCTTCAAGCAAATCCTCTTCAGCTCAGAAAACCAACACTATCCAGGATACCACACACATGCAAAACTCTGCCTGTAACTCTGAATATAATATTGTTGTGCCCTGCAATAACCTTTTAGAAGGTATTGCAGTGGAATGAAAACTATGCGATTGGCTGCATTCTGTGCCTCTTCATTGGCTCCCTTTGCCTCAGAGGCAGTTCCTTGGTTGGCTTGTACACCACAATGAAATTGGCTATAATTATGGTATACGAGCCAATCAAAAAATTCAAAGCAGAGCCATTTCTGTTCAATGCAAAACAGCAGAGCATCTGGTTAAATCCATCTGAAATGTGGAGCATATTTCACAATCTGGAGCACTTGGCTGCTTAGCACATACAATATTGTATCTAGTTGTTTATATTTTTATGTTGGACATACACCTTTGAGCACATTGGTAATTTCATGGCAGTTAAATAGGTGTTCTTTGATTCTTGTGCTGTTAGTGCTGCTGTGGCACATGCAGTTAATATTAATATTGAGTTGTATAATACATCTCTGCAGATAGACTGTGGTTTGAATCTGGGATTGTATGTGTAGAAAACAATGTTTATAGAAATGTGTTGCTTGATAAAACAACATTGATACTAGACTGTTCACAGTTGTGTGAACATTAACATAGCTACCTCCGTTTCATCAATCAGACACATTTTTATCAGATAAATTAACAACAAAGACACTTTTTTTATCTTCATGTCTTGATGTGGACTATTTTGGACAGCCTTCATTGTTATCTTCTCTGGCAGATGCAGTCAATACTATAATAATAATAATAATATTTGTAGAGTATGTAGCACGATTCTGTCTTGCAGACAAGTGTGGCAGATAGGAGTGGCTTAGGTAGGGAAAGCAGACATGGCACGGTAAGAGGGCAACTTTTTTTAGGTCTCACACTCCATGTGAGGGGAGCCATAACCATTACAATAGGATAGTGATGTAATCCCTTCAAGTGTGTTTTTCATGAGACAACACATATGCCTCTTACTGTGGCGTCAATGGTGGATACACCTCTCACTGTGAGGTCTGACCTCCACATGTGTCTAAGTCTGGCAAGATACAAATGATGAATATGTTAATGAATGCTCACAAGCATTATTTATTTCTCCAGTAATAAAGATCTATATTGCATGATGTCATACAGACATTTACATATTAATGCCATTCTTTTGTTCAAAATCTAGGGCTTTATAGGAGATGGGGGCTTATACAACATTTCTTAATGTTTACCATGCTGCAAATCTTCACAAGCTGTGACCTGGCCTGTGCTATGATACTTTCTTGTGTGTATGTGCTGGGTAGTTGATTATATTGTAGTTTTTGCTGTGATTCCTTGTGAGCATGCCCATTATAATGATGCAATGGGTGTGTGCTCTTTAGCAAACAGAGTATTAAGTAGTCAAAGTGTCATGGGATAGTTGCCATTTGTTTTTCTTTGTCAGGACTTAATTGAATTAGCCTCTGGAGCATTGGCTTTGCCAAAATCTGTGAAATGGAGCTAGTGATCTATGGGTGGAAAATAACAGCATTTGTGAAAGGCCAGTGAACATTTGATGTATGTGCAATGTAAATCATCAACGGTTTATTTAGTAATACACAGTGTTTCACCTGAATGTGTTGTATCTTACTGATACTGTTTTTAAAAGCATTAGTTTTTACTGTTTCATGAGTGTGAAAGTTAAAGAAACATAAAAAAGAAAGAGATGTGTCTGTGTGTGTGTCTGTGTGTTTATGTTTCTGTCTGTGTGCTTGAAAACGGAGGTGTGTGTGTGTGTGTGTGTGTGTGTGTGTGTGTGTGTGTGTGTGTGTGTGTGTGTGTATGTGAAGAGTGAGAGTGATCGAGCATTGGCAGTAACAGCAGCAGCAGCAGCTGAGAGGTTTGCATTGCTCTCAGCCTCTTAGCTCAAGATATCTGGGTAAAGTCTAAAATAAAGGAAGAACAAAGGCTCAAAATAGGGACAGAGTTACATAGCACAGGATTTGTGTTATCATGCATTTTCTGAAGTGTGTGTGTGTGTGTGTGTGTGTGTGTGTGTGTGTGTGTGTGTGTGTGTGTGTGTGTGTGTGTGTGTGTGTGTGTGTGTGTGTGTGTGTGAGTGAGATTGACCACTGGTAGCAGCAAAGGGATTTGCATTCTTCTTGACCTCTTAGCTCATGAAATATGGATAAAGCCTAAGATAAAGGGATAACAAAAGCTCAAAAATAAGAACAGATTTTAAATATTGCTCTTATAAAATTACAAAGTTGCCTGAATAACAAGATTTTCTGACGTAAATACAGCCTGAAACTAAAATGTATGTCATTATTTAGTGATTTCAATTCCCAATGACTGACAAGAAACGGCATTTTAGGAGTAAGGGACCAAAACATTAAGCAAATATCTGATATTCTTTGAAAATGTTATATTTTGGATGCAAAATACTTTCTCCAACACCATTTACATATACTACAGCAAGTCTGACACATTATGCAACCAAGGATGAAGGAAGTCTCTGATATGATCTTTCTTGTTCACAATGAACCAAGCAAAATGTTCCACAAACACAAAAAGTTTATTAAAAAAACACACATGACAGCTAGTATGCGCTTTTGTCCTGAACCACAGAACTTCATCAAACAATCCCTTTCAATTAATTATACATATTTAAAGCATAATCAAGGCAATCACATGTCTCAAACTAACAATATCCATGCCCCCTTTAAAGACAAAGATCATGTCCATTAAAAGACATATAAAAACATATATTAAAACCATGTAACAACACATAAAACATCATAAATATAATTAATTGATCCTTTTAAATATAAGGGTATGTGTATAAATAATATTAAATATTAAATGTTAAATGCTAAAATGTATAAAAGCCTGGACCTAAATACTAGTCTTTATGTGCAAAGTGCAGAACAATGAATACACTACATAAATAAGGATTATTGGCCAATGTTAAAAATATATAAGCTAACATTCATCTCATTAATGCTTTTAGTCTTAAAAGGGAACTTATAGAAATACTTTCATTCAGTCCTGGCCAACTACAAGCATCCATAAGGAGCTGCCAGTATAGTTCCCTTTTCTCCAATAATAATGACCAGGCACCCCCTCTTAATTGAGTACATATATTATCAATCACAAATAATTTGAAAGAGTGCCCATCATTCTCCATTACATGTTTGCTTAAAGCTCTAGTATCCTTTTTCTTTCGAATTTCACATAGGTGTTCATAAATTCGATTTTTCCATTTTCTGTCTGTTTTTCCCACATAATAGCAACCACGTACTTCACATGTAGCACACTATATCACTCTTTCCGAGTTACAATTATATTTACATTTGATTTTTAGATTAAAATTATTAATTTGAAACACCCCTCCTTCTTTTATATGTTTACAAAAATGGCACATACCACACTTACTCATATACCCAGCATTCTTATTATCAAAACCTTGATATCTTTCAAATGTACTTTTCAAGTTTTTACCCTTCCTAAAAACCATTGTAAGGCTCAGGTCTATAAATTGTCTCACACTCTTTTCCTGTCTCAAATGGTCCAATTTTTCATAAGAATATTTTTTATATCCAGACTATCAACAGTATAACTAGATATAAAGGATGTATTATAATTTTTAATGGTAATCTCACTCACCATAGATGCTTCATTGATCTCAATTACATTCTGTATATTAGATCCAGATAACAGGGGTAAATAAAAGTTCCTTTCTCTTTTATTAACTACCTCTATTACTATATCATTAATAAATCTAACTGGATAGCCTCTTCTTAAAAACATATTCTTTAAGCAATCACACTCATCTAAAAAATCTTCCATATTAGATACCATTCGGGCTGCACAGACCAATTGCCACTTCACTATGGCTTTCTTTTGTTTTTGAGGATGGGTGCTAGTGTAGTGTAGCAGTGAATTAGAGTACGTTTCCTTTCTATATATTCTCGATATAAATTTCTCATTTCTGTAATCCTTAATTAATAAAATATCTAAATATGAAATCTCATGTAAATTAAAGTTATGGGTAAATTTCAGAAATTCTATAGTGGAATCAATAAAGTCCATAAATTCTTTGATTTTTTTCAAATGGTCCACCCCACAAGACAAACATATCATCCAGAAATCGACAATAATATCTAATATAAGCATAATAACTACAAGGGAACGGGTATTTCCTCTCCCATTGCATCACCACCATATTGGCATATAAGCCCCCACATGCCGAACCCATAGCAACACCCTCTTGCTGCAAAAAAATCTCTGTCAAGCAAAATGAAATTATTTTTTTAGAACCATCTCCATAAGTTGTGTATATAATAACACTTTGAAATGTTTAATCTTTTTTGTCATACAAAAATTCTGTGAAGCATTCTAGGCCAGTATTGTGAGGAATGACAGAATATAAATTTTTAATATCTGTAGTGATCAGCAGTATGGTTTCATGTTGGGAAAGAGCACTACAGATGCGATGTTTGCTCTGAGAGTGTTGATGGAGAAGTACAGAGAAGGTCAGAAGGAGTTGCATTGCATTTTTCTAGACTTAGAGAAAACATATGATAGGGTGCCTAGACAGGAGTTGTGGTATTATATGAAGAAGTTGGGAGTGTCAGAGAAGTATGTGAGAGTGGTACAGGATATGTACGAGGGTAGTGTGACAGCGGTGAGGTCTGCGGTGGGAGTGATGGATGCATTTAAGGTGGAGGTAGGATTACATCAAGGATCAGCTCTGAGCCCTTTCTTATTTGCAATGGTGATGTACAGGTTGACAGTTGAGATCAGACAGGAGTCCCAGTGGACTATGATGTTTGCAGATGACATTGTGATCTTTAGTGAGAGTAGGGAACAGGTGGAGGAGACCCTGGAGAGATGGAGATATGCTCTAGAGAGAAGAGGAATGAAGGTCAGCAGGACTAAGAATATATGTGTGTGAATGAGAGGGAGGATAGAAGAATGGTGAGGATGCAAGGAGTTGAGGTGGTGAAGGTGGATGAGTTTAAATACTTGGGATCAATAGTTCAGAGTAATGGTGAGTGTGGAAGAGAGGTGAGGCAGGATGGAGTGGGTGGAGAAGAGTGCCAGGAGTGATTTGTGACAGACGAGTGCCACTAAGAGTATAAGGGAAGGTCTACAAGAGGGTAGTGAGACCAGCTATGTTATATGGGTTGGAGACAGTGGCACTGACAAAAAGTCAGGAGTTTGAGCTGGATGTGGCAGAGTTAAAGATGTTAAGAATTGCACTGGGTGTGATGAGGGTGGACAGGATTAGGAATAAGTATATTAGAGGGTCAGCCCAGGTTGGAAGATTTGGAGACAAAGCCAGAGAGGCACGATTGCATTGGTTTGGACATGTGCTGAGGAGGGATAATGAGTATATTGGGAAAAAGATGCTAAGGATGAAGCTACCTGGTAACAGGAAAAGAGGAAGGCCTAAGATAAGGTTAATGGATGTGGTGAGAGAGGACATACAGGTGGTTGGTATGACAGAGCACAACGCAGAGGACAGGAAGAAATGGAAACAGATGATCCACTGTGGCGACCCCCTAATGGGAACAGCCGAAAGAAGATGATGATGAATATCTATAATAAGGAGTATATAGGATTCTTTAAATGGTATATTGTTAATCGCTTTCAGGAAATTCCATGAATCCTTACAGATATGAACCTCACTATATACTAAATGCTTTAATTTAGAGTCCAGATATTTTGCAAGAGGTTGGGTAATGGAACCCTTTGAATCCACTATTGGGTGCATGGGTGGCTGTGCCAATTTTTTGTGTAACTTGGGCAAACCAAACATCACAGAAATCCTAGGGTATGTAACCGAGAGATAATTTAATACATCTATTGATATAGATCCTTCTATAAATAAATCTTGAAGTTCATTTCTAATCTTTTGATATGCTCCATTTAATTCACTATTAGAAGATTTTGTGTAACCTTTTCCATCTAAAATAAACAAAATTTTCTTCTTATAATCTTCTATTTCCATTAATATAACCCCACCCCACTTATCTGGTTTTAATATTCTAATCTTTTCTAGAAAGCCATTAATCTCCTTAATAATTAATCCTTCCTTTTTATCTATCTCATTAACATTAACACGCCTATGCTGGGACAGTACATTTCTAATATCTATTTCACACATCCTTTCAAATAATAAAGCCATGGGGTATATTGGTGGATTGTATGTACGTGAAGTAGCCGGGGGATTAATAAATTGATCAGAAAAATAATTTTGAAACAATGCCCTAAAATTCAGTTTACGTGTGAATAATCTTAAATCCATTAAGGTATTAGCCATGTCACTGCATTGCCAAGGGGCAAAGGTCAAACCTTTGCAAATACATCACAATGACCAGTGTGCAATACACCCTTAGAAAAATTATACACATTGAAATAACCCAAGGAATTAGTAGTAATAGTGCATGGGGGTAATAAATAGTCACTCTGTTCCATTAATGGGTCTGGTAATATTGTATTATCATCACATAAACTTGTCACAGAAACATCTAGTTCCTGTTGTTCCAACCTCTGTTGTAGGAATTTCTCCCCCTCCCATTCGCCCCCCCCATTCCACTGATTCTTTGGAAACTGTGGGGCTGGATACCCATCCATTCTCCCATTCTCCATGGGGGGCTCTGTTCTTCAGATGCTCTGACCATCTCAATGGAGGAAATTCCTCCTGGTCTAAAAAAACTTCTTTCTGTTCAGTATGGGGAGGGTGATTGTGGGAATCATTATCAGCTGCATTAAATTAATTAAAATTATTAAATTTATTACCCCATTCTTGTGAGGGTGGAGGGTGGGGATAAGCCAATCCTCTCCCATACTCATTTTTATCTCTATTTAATTTCTTAATCTTCCGAGCCTTAATATTAGAGGTTACTTGATCAATACTTTTAAAAATTCTGACATGTTCACTTTTAAAATTATTGAATTGTTTATGCATACAAATACTATTATCTAAATCTGTGACAGTCTCCATTATTTCATTAATTAAAATTTCATTATGTTTAATAATAAGATTCATGTAATCGAACCCATGTTGATCAAACATGGCAGTAAGTTCATTAAATAAAACAGAGTCCATTTTTAAGCCATTCGGGTATCTCTACATTCGTAACCCTTTACGCACTACTTTTTCTTTAATGCATTCGTGAAAATATGCATTATCCAATTGTAATCTTTTAATTTTTGATAAATAGTAGTCAAACTCTTCTAAGAGATAATGCAAACTTTTATTACCCATTCCAGTCCTGCTTGCCTGTCCATTATTAAGTGATACCCTTGCTATTAACCAATCCTTCAATAAAGGAACACATAAAGAAGTTTGTCCCACCTGCTCTGTGTGTGTTGGATGCTGTCTACATGGAATACAGCTGCTAGAAATATTGTTGATGTTCGTATTTAGGTCTATAGATCCGTTGTTACTTGTCGAAGCTTGTTGTAAAGAGTTATGCAGATTAAAATCACTCAGCATATTCATTAAATTGTTAGACGCTGTATTCCCATCATCAGAATCATTCAAAGTGTGTCTTACATCAGAAGGGGGCATAGCCAAAAACAAATCAACATTTTGAGATAGGTTATGCACAATATTCGTTAAATCCATCACTGCGCGTTGTAGTGTACTGAATTTAGAGCTTTTAGGTATAAGCTCAGCCGAGACATCCAGATTGTCCTCCATTGCCATAACAGACCAAACAAGCAAAATAAATGAGAAAACTGTTGCAAAACACACAACGCAACCGAGGATGAAGGAAGTCTTTGCTATGATCTTTCTTGTTCACAATGAACCAAGCAAAATCTTCCACAAGCACAAAAAGCTTATTCAAAAAACACATAAAAGTTGGTAAATGCTTTCTTCCTGAACCACAGAACTTCATCACACAATCCCTTTCACTTAATCACACATATTTAAAGAATAATCAAGGCAATCACATGTCTCAAACTAACAATATCCACGCCCCCTTTAAAGACAAAGATCATGTACATTAAAAGACATATAAAAACATATATTAAAACCATGTAACAACACATAAAACATCATAAATATAATTAATTGATCCTTTTAAATATAAGGGTATGTGTATAAATAATATTAAATATTAAATATTAAATGTTAAATGTTAAAATGTATAAAAGCTTGGGCCTAAATACTAGTCTTTATGTGCAAAGTGCAGAACAATGAATACACTACATAAATAAGGATTATTGGCCAATGTTAAAAATATATAAGCTAACATTCATCTCATTAATGCTTTTAGTCTTAAAAGGGAACTTATAGAAATACTTTCATTCAGTCCTGGCCAACTACAAGCATTCATAAGGAGATGCCAGTATAGTTCCCTTTTCTCCATAAAAGTGAATTTAAGTATTAATGGATATAGAAGATTATAAGAAGAAAATGTTGTTTATTTTAGATGGAAAAGGTTACACAAAATCTATTAGTGAATTAAATGGAGCATATCAAAAGATTAGAAATGAACTTCAAGATTTATTTATAGAAGGATCTATATCAATAGATGTATTAAATTATCTCTCGGTTACATACCCTATGATTTCTGTGATGTTTGGTTTGCCCAAGTTACACAAAAATTTGGCACAGTCACCCATGCGCCCAATAGTGGATTCAAAGAGATCCATTACCCAACCTCTTGCAAAATATCTGGACTCTAAATTAAAGCATTTAGTATATAGTGAGGTTGATATTTGTAAGGATTCATGGAATTTCCTGAAAGTGATTAACAATATACCATTTAAAGAATCCTATATACTCTTTACTATAGATATTAAAGATTTATATTCTGTCATTCCTCACAATATTGGCCTAGAATGGTTCACAGATTTTTTTGTATGACAAAAAGATAGAACATTTTGAAGTGTTATTATACACACAACTGATGGAGATGGTTCTAAAAAAACAATTTCATTTTGTTTGACAATGAGATTTTTTTGCAGAAAGAGGGTGTTGCTATGGGTTCGGCGTGTGGGGCCTTATATGCCAATATAGTGGTGATGCAATGGGAGAGGAAATACCTGTTCCCTTGTAGGTATTATGTTTATATTAGATATTATTGTAGATTTTGGATGATATGTTTGTCTTGTGGGACAAACCATCTGAAAAAATCAAAAAATGTATGGACTTTTTTGATTCTACTATAGAATTTCTGAAATTTACCCATAACTTTAATTTACATCATATTTCATATTTAGACATTTTATTAACTAAAGATTACAGAAATGTGAAATTTATATTGAGGATATATAGAAAGGGAACATACTCTAATTTACTGCTACACTACACTAGTACCCATCCTCAAAAACAAAAGAAAGCCATAGTAAAGGGGCAATTGGTCCATGCAGCCCGAATGGTATCTAATATGGAAGATTTTTTAGATGAGTGTGTTTGATTAAAGAATATCCCCTGGATTCATGAAGCTTGGCGCAATGACGGCGGTAGGCTTGCGCCGACAGTGTGGTGTGAAGATGGCGCAGTAGCGCCAAATGCATATTAATGAAGGCACGCTGCTGACACAGCCACGTGCACAGGAAAGGTGTGCGAGTGCATAGGGCATGTTGAAGTGCCGCACGGAGGCGTGGAAATGGCAGCTGTCGACGTGCAACCTAAAATGCTTGTATATAACAAGTTGAAAGATAGTAATCTCATCTGTCAGTGTCCGTGGATACTGAAACGTATGCAAAGCATGCAAGAAAGCACCTGCGAACACAAAGTGAAGAAAGAAACACAAATGCACGGTAGGGAATAATGGGTCCCTATCCCTCGAACAAATGACATGGGAGACCGTGTGGCCGTAGTCCAACGCAGTGTAGATAGCCATACCAAGTGGAAGTGAAACGCATCATATGTTAGCGAGCTGCCAGTAGGTACATCTAGCCCAATAGTGAGGGTCACCAGCTGACCCATAATGTGAGGGAGGGTACACAGCTGGGCAGATGTGTCCATAACAAAATACATGAGAAATGTAGATATCTAGCGACCGTATGTCCAAATCATATCCCACAAGGCATGTAATAGTCACATGCAAAAGGTATGTCCATATGTCACATACCAAATGTGATAGGAAATAGAATAAGCATGCAAACGAAACAGAAGGAGCATATAAACAGCTACAACAATAAGGACGCATGTAGGCTGAAAGGAACAGTATTATCCATACCATCGACTAGGATTACCACCTGTCCCACTTTGCGAGTGACAGTCCCCTTTTGGGCAGTTGTGTCCTGACAAAAACTTGTAAAAATGGCAAATGTCCTGAGATTATAGGACAAAATTATTCCCTATATGTTATGTAATAGTTGCATTAAACAGTTTTTCTGTATCTAAATTACATAAATGTTATAAGAAACAGAATAAGCAACTAAAATGCTACAAGAATAAGCTTTTATATAGGCAAGAATTTTAAGTTCTATCCTGTGTACTGACCGTGGGTATGTGTCAGCCTATAAAATGTGATGTTTGTACCAAAAATGTCCCACTTTGGCCAATTGAAAAGGTGGCAACCCTACCGTCAACTGTGGGGAGGTGTTGTCCACTACAGTCGAATATGTGTACGGAAGATATCCCATCCTGGACATAGGAAAAGGTGGCATCCAACCAATGATTATAACAGGCTGCCAAAATCTGGAAGTCAGCGGTACAAGCCGAACTTGTCAGGATGTGTCACAGTCGAACGGGTAGTACCCGGGTATACCAACCATGTAATGAAAGTTAAGTATGGGTGTGTACCTATGTGCGTGAGGTATAGCATGTGGAAAGCAAACATGGCAGGGTAGTCCACATCACCATACAGGTACCTGACACATGTAGGGTATTCAATGTGTTACTCTGGCCGTGTCATGGGCCAACAACCAAAGCAGTGATGTATGGGGTGTGAGGAATCTGTGTGTGTGGGGTGGATGGGTAATGGTACAATCCTCCAAGGCGATACTGTGTCATATGCAGAATAAGTGAACCGGAGGTGTATGCAGGAGCAGCAGGTGAAGCTGAAAGAAGCACAAACACATGTATAAACAGCTGCAATACAAGCAGACAGGCCATACTATAGAACACAATCCCACAAACATATGAATATTGAAATGTGCGATACAAATGCATAGATATGTCACAGGCACATACCCACAGATTGGTCCTGATGTAACTGGACATAACAAATGCAACACACCTGGATGCATAATGGACTACCCAGCATCCCCTCCACATCACACAACCCGCTCCCGTACCTGAACGTCCACCAAATCCAGTCGTACTTGGCCTACTGATTTGGTGCAGCCACCGCTACACATAGTGACCACTACGCATATGTAGTAGGTAGTGTCACCCTAGGTGGTTGCAGGATTGCACACTATGTATCACTTGCATGTAAAGCCCTCAGCACATTTTCGTAACTCCAAAAAGATGTTCGTTATTTCGCTTGTTGTGATCGGTCCAATTTTTGGATATCCCTCATGGGATACGTAACCTGTGTAAACATTAAAACAGAAGACATGAAGTCCAGTCCTGTAGATATCTGGAGAGAAGTTGGAATGTGCATTAGAGGTGCATGACACTGTCCAGCCCTAAGTGGTCATGCATAACCTACTACCCAGGATCAAACACCTGCCCGTGACGCACGTGTCCCGACACAAATAAGCGGGAGAATATATTGCACACATTTGCATAGTGGCAAATGGTATAAGGGTGATGAAGGCACTGACGTAAACAGGATAACCCTGATCTACTGTATGAGGGGCAAGTAATGTGTGTGTAGGTGTGACCGACCATACTTGTCAACCTCTGAGAGCAAGATATCTGGACAAAGCCGTGAATAAAAGTGGGACAAAGGCCCAAAAGTAGGGACAATTTGTAAAGATTGCTCTTAGAAACTTAGAAAGTTGATAGAATAACAGTTTGTACATTGGCATTAATTTCCTGAAGATTATGAAGTCTTAAACTCAACTGTCTGTCATTATGTTCTGTCTTTAATGATTAGCTACTGATTTGCCAGAAAACAACAGTGTATTACAGAGGTCCATACATATTTACAGTAACAAACCTTCACATTTGTTTACTGTACTACTGCATACCCGTAGTTAATTCACGTCCAAAATAATAATCCTCATATGAATGCATACAGGAAATAGTGAAATGTGAATGGGAACACCCCTCACCATGGATTATGTATTGTAACCACCCCCACCCATATTATGTATTGCCAGCATAAAAAGCTGTTGACAGGTGCCGAAACACCTGTGTCTGTAAACAAATATTTATAAAATGGACAAATTCTGTCCATGTGCTTTGTCTGACATTTGAACTCGGTCAGGGCAGTTCCGTTCACCAGGCGGACAAGCCTAAACCCAGATCACCACATGAACACCCTAATAATCAAAGACTTGTATGTGCCAGGACTATAAGCCTTGGAGTTCTGCATATCCTTGGAGTGATTAAATATGCAGCTTGGGTCCAGAGCAGTAGGGAATAGGGAATGTGTAATATGTAGTACCACGTTTTTCCCTGCAGGTGAATGGATGCATGTGTTGTAAGTGAAGCGGTGAGGCGTATGTTAATGTAGCTATGTGCTATGGGTATGCATATAAATGAGTCAGAACACCAATAGTATAGTGGTTACAGCATCCGGCCAACGTGAATGCAGTCCCGCTTCAACTACGACTACAGCACATATAATTTTAAAGTGTAATGAATGCGTCTGTGCTGTAAAGACATTTAAATATGTAAAGGTGAACGTGTGTTTCGCATATGTCCGTTAACCAGATTACAGATATTTTACTGGTACCGTCTCAATTAATAAAGCCCATGTAAGCACAAAGACTTAGTAAACATATGTAACCCACAATAAGAATATGCAAGTGCGCCTGTGCATGTGTAATCCGCTCACAGCATAGCAAATGAATGCTGTTTTCTACACGTTATTTATATATCTATATATGGATTTGTATATTTGTGCATAGATATATATCTTCAGACTTAAACTAAATAAATATATAAAATAAATAATGTACAGACATATATATATATATATATATATATATATATATACACACACACACACACACACACACACACAATACATTAATTGATATATACATGACATATAAACATATGTCCTTGTAGATATAACACATGTACATAAATAGGTTACATCATAGCTATTATGGATAGACATACAGACATGCAAGAAAGGTAAATACACTGCTGCTTTCCAAACCATTGGCCGGAAAGTACCAGTGAGCCAGATCTGCAAGTTCTACTCTTTAAACATGGATATAGGTGTCCTTTACAGGACCCCAAAAATTGATCCACTACAGGCACCATCCTGTAATGATTGAAGCAAAGAAAGTCACATCCGCAGCTACAATATAGCTGTACATGCAACAGTAGCTTGTGCAAGGGTAATAACACATGGGTTGACAGAATGTATGACATATGTCCTGATACGCGGAGAGTGGATAGTGCTTAGAAGTGTCTTCATACTTTATTATCGCTCACATTAAATATGTCTTATGACTACTGTGGAGGGGTGTCATGTATGGGAATCATGGGAATGCAATAATGGGCCTAGGTGCCTAGGTGTTGGTTGGCACAGATTTATTAGGTCTGTCCCATGGGAGTGATTAATATTCCTATGTGGGTATAGCACACGCCTATATCTTCCAAAAATGAAGAACCCATCTACTGGATATTGTGTAAACCATTGGGGGAAGACGTAGGGACTTATATCAGTGTCATGTAAGAGATTATCATGGACGTACATGCGTACGAATAAGATGGTAACCATACCTCTCATCCTTTCAGAATAAGACATCTGGACAAAGGCATATTAAAATAAGTACAAATAGGAACTATTTTAAATATTCCTCTTACAAAGTTAGAACATTGATAGAATAATGGATAATTCATTAGTATGAATGTTTTGAGGGTTATTAATTATAAAATAATATTGTCTGTCATTATTATCTAACCTCACAGTCCTTAATGACTTGCCACTAATTTACCAGAAAGGCACAATATTATGAAAAAAGGAACAAAATTATAAGTCTAAGTTCGGGACATTTACCCAAAATGTGTACAGTTGAGAGGTATGAAGGTAACCATGTCCTAAATAAATGTACAGAACTAGTGATATTAGGTGGACATGTGTGAAGAAAGACGTGATGACAAATGACAAAACATGTATAAGTCAAAAGCATGTACCTCAATAAATGTGAATGAATACTTATGCCCTGTGACAGTCAATTTGGAAGGTTAATAGAAACAAAATAAATGTGTCCCTCAGGGTGTTATGCAGTGTCCCCGATACAGTGTTCAGTCTCCCACACTCGCATGTGAGTTCTGCCACTGACGGAAAGTGCAAATACCGGCGAACACATAAGGTAGATGATAGCATAATATGTTTTGATTAGCATCTGTTGGCTTTTGTGAGGAACACAACACTCTGGGCGGGTGTGTCCTGCAAAAGGAATGTAATGGCATCTGGCCTGTGATTTCTTCTTGTGTGTAGTGGTGTAATAAAATGATATATCTTGTATCAGAAACAGATACATGTTATAGGAAACAGTATTATCGACTATACTACTACAAGAAAAGTCTGAAGGTATGAAAAGCGCTGAAGTAGTCAGTTTAGTATTGACCGCAGGTATGTGTTGACTTGTCAAAAGTCACAGCTGTATATATATATATATATATATATATATATATATATATATATATATATATATATATATATATAGTACCTATAGGGCTGTCACCTTTACAAATGATGAAAGTGGGTGCTGCTTTGTAGAAATGTCAGATGTAGCAGGTCAAAACATACCTACAGCCATGCATACTCCACAAATAGACATATTAGTACACAGCAAAGCTTAGGCCAGGATTCATGGAGCTTTGGCCGGCGTGTACGAGTAGAGTAAGAGTGGAGCAAGGCAAGATGTCTGCTGAGCTATTCAGCAATATCCTGTAGGGGCGTGTAAGACAGCCCCTAAAACGAACGTTGCATGGACAATGTTAGGATATGCAAATTACCCCATTTGTAGGTGAAAGCTATGCAAATGATGTAAATTTGCGATACATGAAACAGTAAGCTGTCCGTACAAGAGTAGAGTTATGTGCAGAAATGTACCCGGATGTTAACCGAGTTACGTTCTGCAAGTAGCTAAACGGAGCAATGTCAGCTGCAAATAAAGGATGAATTTAGTTGAAGAAGCATGCCAATGGCCAAATATAAGGCCAGTGGCATTTTTTTCCATTGGAAATTAATAAAACTCTATTTGTTCTCCCCCGATCTCCGGTGTTTAAGCTTAATGCAGTGGCGCGAAAACGCGCTACGCTGTCAAAACAAGAAAAATATTTAAAATATACATACAAATTGTAATTTTAGTTAAAAGTTAGTTTGCCATGCAGGTGAATGGCAAGCTGAAGACAACATGGCTACTGAGTACTGGTTGCTATGTGTGGAAGCGCTCTGTCAGAGATGTAACCAAGCATTAGTAGGCAATCCGATGCAATTGAGGCTGAGGATAGTGAATCACAATTTGTCATGCCATATGGGCCAAGCCACTACAGTGTAAGAGTAGGTTAAGGGGACTGCCAGAGTAGAAGATAGGTGACATCATGAGTGTGTATGTATAAAACACTGTAATCTTATCGGAGCAGTGTGACACATGTTTGCTGTCAGTTACTCATCAGTGGAAGAGGCGTGTTATGATTTATCCTAGGTAAAGTGAGGAAACTGATGGTGTACGCCATGAATACCACTGAAGTTTCTTGCAAACCTGCTTACAGTGTGTTCATGCCTGTGTGCGCCTGTAAGCCTGAGTAAGCATATGTGCACGCATGTCAGCCCGTGTGCGCACATTGAAGAACGAGTAAGCTAGTGTAAGAATGTTGAAGCCCGTGTAATGTCGTGTAAGCCAGTGTACGCATTTGTAAGCATGTATAAATCTGTACTACACACATCACACATGTACTGCACACTCTGAAACACATGCTGTCAATAAGACACACGTCAGTCAAATGGATGGATAATAAATCTTCAGAATTAACAGTGCTGTAAACTATACTACATTGATGGTCATAGCTGCAATGCATCATGCCTGCTTACATACACCTAGAAGGATATCACACTTTGTGTTAACAACATTTTAACATTAATACAGTGCTATAAGGCCACGCTGTGCATCAGCACCATGTTAGTCTGTTCCTGCATCAATGTTACACATTACAGGTGGTGGCACAGGTGTCATCATATGCACAGGGTATGGTGTTTCTTTTCCAGAGCCTGTTATTGAGCCATCCAATCAACATGTAAGTATGTGTGTGTGTGGGACAACAGTGTTTGCATGGCCCAATGTTGATGCAATGTGTGTGTGTGTGTGTGTGTGTGTGTGTGTGTGTGTGTGTGTGTGTATGTGTTAGCCCTAGCTGTTTGTTATATGTGTGTGTCTGCATGTACACAGTTTCAGCATGTGTCAGCCATATACAGGAGGTTGTGGGACAGTCACAGACCGTACCTGCCAGGCTGTACAGATTGCCATTACTGGCCATGGACACCCCTCCATGCATTCAACAATATTCCAGTCCTGCACCTGTCAATGTATACACATACATTCTTGGGATCTGTATCACAACCTGTGGATAAATGGGAGTCAGTAATGTTAACCTGATTTGCATAGTATTGTTAGTTAATACATAGTTATATGAGCCATACTCATCCTCCAAAGTAGTAACCACTGCTGACTGTTGCTGAGATGTGCACACAACCGTTTAAAGGTGCTGTACTATCATTGTTTTCAATGTCCCTTGTAATACCCAGCAACAAAATAACTGGTCACTACACAACTATAACCCAGGATCACAACAGCACACAGTATATGCACTATCACAGAGCCATAGCAGATTTACATACATCAAAGGTGATCACGTACAGATAATGCAGCACATTCAATAGTGCTAATATCCACATATATATCTATATCTATCTACATTACACACACACACACACCCACACTTGGCAGGGTTGGGATCAGAACACAGACCTAACTACCTTATCACACTACAGCATTACGCATTTACAGAATGCGCTACCATGATTACTAGATCACAGCATTCACACAGGCATACGTCTAGCTTGCTGGCATCAGCATCAAAGGCAAAGATGCCATAAGGATTCTATGGAGAGTGAATAGTGTAAAAGCAATGTACTGTTGTCATGCAGCGGGAAACTCACACACACATACACACACACACACACACACACGTGGCAGGATTGGGATTAGAACACAGACCTAACTACCTTATCACACTACAGCATTATGCATTTACAGAACGCACTACCGAGATTACTGAACACAGCGCTCCCAGAGGCATACTTCTAGGTGGGTGACATCATCCGCAAAGGCAAAGATACCGATAGGGAATGTATGTGGTGTGAGGCATCCAAAAGCATTACTGTGTCCCCAGGCAGCTAGAAACACACACACACACACACACACACACACACACACACACACACACACACACAGGCACACACTTGGCAGGGCTGTGAGTCAAACATACACCTCACAACCTTACCACACTACAGCAATTCGCATTTACAGAACGGGCTACTGAGATTATTGAACACAGCACTCCCAGAGGCATACTTCTAGGTGGGTGACATCATCCGCAAAGGCAAAGATGCTGATAGGGAATGTATGTGGTGTGAGGCGTCTAAAAGCATTACTGTGTCCCCAGGCAGCTGGAAACACACCCACACACTTGGCAGGGCTGGGAGACGAACATACACCTAACTACCTTACCACACTACAGCAATACGCATTTACAGAATACGCTACAGAGATCACTGAACACAGCACTCCCAGAGGCATACTTCTAGGTGGGTGACATCATCCACAAAGGCAAAGACACCGATAGGGAATGTATGTGGTGTGAGGCATCTAAAAGCATTACTTTGTCCCCAGGCAGCTGGAAACACACACACACACACACTTGGCAGGGCTGGGAGTCGAACATACACCTAACTACCTTATCACACTACAGCATTATGCATTTACAGAACGCGCTACCGAGATTACTGAACACAGCACTCCCAGAGGCATACTTCTAGGTGGTGACATCATCCGCAAAGGCAAGGACGCTGATAGGGAATGTATAGAGAGTGAGCAGTCTAAAAGCATATTACTGTCCCAAGGTAGACATAGACAAACACACGGCAGTGGTGTGATCGGGGCAACTAAATATCTACGGAGCACTACAACAACACTACATAGATACAGGACGCACCACAGGCAGTACACCCTGCAAGACAGTCAACCAGTGTGTTCAATGTAGGCATCCATCGTGACGTTGAAAATGGACATCAGTTGCCTGGATGTCCACCATCGCTATACAGGATGTCAGTGGCCATGCCCATACACAGAGGCACATCACCGACACAAGGTGTCACTGGCCATGCCCACACGCTTAGTATTAAACGTCCGTTTGGAATGTATTGTGTGTCCATCTACACAACGGCGTACTGGGCATGCTCACACACTTAGCAGTTGCAAAGGGCCGTCTTGCATGCACACGGATTCTAAACATGTAAGGGCGCAGTTTGGAATGCACTGTGTGTCCAACTACACAATGGCATACTGGGCATGCTCACACACTTAGCAGTTGCAAAAGGCCATCTTGCATGCACACGGATACTAAACGCGGAAGGGCACAGTATGGTATTACTGTCCCCACATACATGAAGACCACTCACATGTATTGATCAGTACACACTCAGGAGCCGTCACAGATGTCTGAGGTGCAGATCACAGAGGTACACACCGCAGTCTACAATGTAGCCCTCAGACATCACCATGTTGTTGGACCAGCAATACACAGGGAAAAACCACTTTAATGACAAAACACAGCAGAGCTTTTGGACATAATCCTTCTTCAATACTACAAACTTATAAAATTTCTTTCATCTTATATACAGGCCCAAAGTAGTCATGTGGTTAGCAGCCCAAAAATCACATGACCATAAGTATCACTCAATAAGGCAAAGTTAAAACAACACAGATAGCAATGATTCTATAGTACATAACAAAAATTTAAATAATTTAAAATTCAGCTTGCTAATATGATTAATAATCAAAGTTACACATAAAATTCATATTATAAAATTCATATTGTAGAAACAATATACATAATTATAAATTCAATCTACTGAGCTTAACCAAAATTGGTTTAAGGCTCAGCATACTATTCAAGCCAGGAGAACGGTCACCAGCAAACCTTAAAATCCACTCATATTCTTTAATTTCTAAGAAGTTATTTATATCACCACCTCTTGGGAGGGAAAACAATGTCAATAACCCTGAATTTAAAACATGATCTTGTCCACAATCTAACATATGCTTATATAAAGCATTTGTTTGACACATCTTCTAATTTCAGACTTATGCTCTGTAATCCTCTCTTTCAACCTACAGTGGTTTTGCCTACATAAAAAGATTTGCATAACACACAGGTAGCCAAATACACTATATGTGTTGTGTGACAAGTAGCTGAAACATAAAATTTAAAAGTTTTCCCTGTTACTGGATGAACAAAAAGGTCACTCCCTGTGTCAAAAATATCTCCACAGCATGAACAATTGTGGCATTTACATGTACCATACTTAGAGGAAAGTGTTTTCACAATGTTGGTAGAAAAATCCTTATAACATAATGAATTTTTTAAAGTTCTCATGTTCCTATAGGCAAATAAAGGTCTATCACCCAATAAGGCCTTTAGTTCATTTGAAGCCATTAGTATCAACCAGTTCTTAAATATTATTTGCTTTATGGATGGTGTTGTAAGACTATATGCAGTTACATATCTAGTCACGTCCATACGCACATTCGTACTATTCATAGGTAAGGCATCTGACTCCAGTGGGTCAGATAGGAAGGTAGGAGCAAACTTAGTCTTCCTCTCCTGCATCATATCTCCACAGCATGAACAATTGTGGCATTTACATGTACCATACTTAGAGGAAAGCGTTTTCACTATGGGTACTTCCATAGCCAACACCTATGCTAACCTAGTGCTCTACCAGTGGGAAAGTAAGCATATTTTGAGTGATCTAAACCCTTATAGACAACATATTAGATTTTTCCAACGTTTTGTAGACGATTGTTTCCTACTTTGGAAGGGCAGCTTGGATATATTGAATATGTTTTTGGACTATTTGAATAGAGCTTCTTCCTTTCTAAAGTTTAAAATGAGCTGTTCCAAAACTGAAATTGTGTTTTTGGATGTAGAAGTTATATTTAAGGATGGACATAAAAATACTAAGTCACATAGAAAGGATGTGTGTGCTGGTAGATACACCCACTTTCATAGCATGCATGCACCACACATCTTTAAAGGTATTGTGAGGTCCCAGTTAGGAAGGTTGAGTAGGCTTAACACTGATGACTGCTGTTTTGAGTTACAATTAAAGGATATGTTAGCGGATTTTTCTGCTAGTGGATATGATAATGTCCTACTCTCTGTGGAGAAAGATAAGGTGATGCAGGAGAGGAAGACTAAGTTTGCTCCTACCTTCCTATCTGACCCACTGGAGTCAGATGCCTTACCTATGAATAGTGCAGATGCGTATGGACATGACTAGATATGTAACTGCATATAGTCTTACAACACCATCCATAAAGCAAATAATATTTAAGAACTGGTTGATACTAATGGCTTCAAATGAACTAAAGGCCTTATTGGGTGATAGACCTTTATTTGCCTATAGGAACATGAGAACCTTAAAAATTCATTATGTTATAAGGATTTTTCTACCAACATTGTGAAAACGCTTTCCTCTAAGTATGGTACATGTAAATGCCACAATTGTTCATGCTGTGGAGATATTTTTGACACAGGGAGTGACCTTTTTGTTCATCCAGTAACAGGGAAAACATTTAAATTTTATGTTTCAGCTACTTGTCACACAACACATATAGTGTATTTGGTTACCTGTGTGTTATGCAAATCTTTTTATGTAGGCAAAACCACTCGTAGGTTGAAAGAGAGGATTACAGAGCATAAGTCTGAAATTAGAAGATGTGTCAAAACAAATGCTTTATATAAGCATATGTTAGATTGTGGACAAGATCATGTTTTTAAATTCAGGGTTATTGACATTGTTTTCCCTCCCAAGAGGTGGTGATATAAATAACTTCTTAGAAATTAAAGAATATGAGTGGATTTTAAGGTTTGCTGGTGACCGTTCTCCTGGCTTGAACAGTATGCTGAGCCTTAAACCAATTTTGGTTAAGCTCAGTAGATTGAATTTATAATTATGTATATTGTTTCTACAATATGAATTTTATAATATGAATTTTATGTGTAACTTTGATTATTAATCATATTAGCAAGCTGAATTTTAAATTATTTAAATTTTTGTTATGTACTATAGAATCATTGCTATCTGTGTTGTTTTAACTTTGCCTTATTGAGTGATACTTATGGTCATGTGATTTTTGGGCTGCTAACCACATGACTACTTTGGGCCTGTATATAAGATGAAAGAAATTTTATAAGTTTGTAGTATTGAAGAAGGATTATGTCCGAAAGCTCTGCTGTGTTTTGTCATTAAAGTGGTTTTTCCTTTTGGATTGTCTGCTTGCAGTACTTTGGCACTTTTGATACCAGCAATACACAGCCATACATCAACACAACACCGTGTGACTCATGACCAGTGGACTGTACATAGGTGTACAGCAACTGTGCAGACTACACATGTACCAACAGGATTCTATCATGTGTTATGCATTGCAATGTTACCACTGTACATAACCAGGTCAGCTGTACACATACCAGGGGCCCTGGGTCTTACACAGCTGTGACAGATGACTGTCGCTGTACACCAATGAACACACATGTTTGGATATGTCATACATGTAATTGCAGTGGATATGTGCATGGCCCACACACACAACACATATGTACATAGTATAGCTTTTTCTGTCCTCCGTGCAGACAAGTGGCTACAGCAATCATACGCACGCAAATGGAAGATGGGTCCATGGCTGTTGAATGCTAGCAGTACATGAGGTAGCAATGTTAGAGGATACATTCCCTCTGTACTAGTTACCCATGACACCCATCATATCATACAACAGTCCATGTGTTATGTATGTCAACACACATGTCCACCAATTGCAATGCATACAAACATGGCTACATGACAGGCATGTAGGACCAACACACATGTATAACTGTAGTGTGCATGCAGCTACCATGCATGTGCAGTAGCTGATGTAAATAACTCATCTGTGCCTAACTACAACATGCAGTTGCAATGCAGCTCCATCATTGACACCTGTATGTGGTGACATACTGACAGTACGGTAGGATGTACATCAGGTATGGATGGATGTGTGTACATAAAGTGGTGATCCACCTGTGTAGATGGATGTTTGCCGGGGACGGCTCACAGATGTGTCACACGCCATCCTACCATTACATGTGCAAACAGTACGCTATGTTACTGTTACTTGATGGTGAAGACATAAAACCTACACAGCGGTCGAGTGTTACCGACTGTACGTCACTTGACACCTGTAACACTTACATCCTCCTGTGTGCATATAGCAGCACAATTGCCGGACATAGCATTTGTACACATAATGCGGCCAATACTGCTGCATGTCTGTCAGACGTATCATCATATAGCAGGTGTATCATTCACAGTACTGCCATGTGTGTTTGCATGTGTGACCATATATGCCACATATGGTGAGGAATACATCCCAATTGTTACACACCTCTGTACACTGTTGTAGACATCTGTACATACTGCAGTGTGGAAAGCATGATGTAGGTAGGTGTGGTGTGTGTATCACACACATCAGCTGTCTGTATGTGTATGACATTTGTGGTCTCCACAGTGTGTGTGTGTGTGTGTGTGTGTGTGTGTGTGTGTGTGTGTGTGTGTGTGTGTGTGTGTGTGTGTGTGTGTGTGTGTGTGTGTGTGTATGTATGGCTGTCTGGTGCATGGAGTGAGGGTGTATGCTACCATACAGAACACACAGGATTCCTAACCCCTCATGGTGATGCAGTCTACTACCCTGTTGATGCCATCGGTCTCAGCCGCACTGGCTACCTGTACATGTCCTTTCTCTGTGTCGCGTCGTGTGGGTGCACAGTACTGTGAGGGTGATGAACACATAAGCAAGTGTCCTCACCTCAACACTATGGGGTGTGCGTTATAGTGTTGTCGACCCCGTGAGTTTGGGCATGTTCCTGTAATGTGACAGGGTATTACTGCTACACAGTGAGGCCTCATGCTATCAAGTGGCCTCTAACATTATCATTGGCAGACCACTGTGTACAACCCCTGCACCATGTCAACATACCTGTGATGTGACCTGGTATGGATGTCACATCTCTAGCCACTGTAGCCTATTAAACTGCACACATGCTGCTGGATCAGTATATGTGTGGACATCTGTGGTATGTTAGACTTTCCAGCAGTCCGGTTGAGGCTACATATAGCATGCTGATATTGCCATATGTGCCTGTGAGTATTCCACAGTTACACATGGGAGACTGCAAACACTCCTACCTGTAGGCACATGCAAGTAGACCATAAGGATGGAACCAGGGCATCATTACCAACATGCTGTTACTGTTGTTACCGAGACACATACTGTGAACATATAACAATGCATGCTACACCTGTACAACATGGTATGTCTGGTGCATGTCAACAGTACACAACTAATGTAATATACACATCTCTCACTATTCTTACACAACTAATGTGATATACACTTCCCTCACTAGTCGTACACAACTAATGTAATATACACTTCTCATTATTCTGTTCACCCTGTGCATCAGACCATTTGAGCATGTCCCTGCACCGATGGTGTGGATGACAGGGATGTGGCACAGGCTTCATCATATGCACAGGGTGATAATGTTTGCCAGGGGCATAGGCTGCACCAATGGGTGACATCATGTGTGTGGGTAAGGGCCGGTGATATGATTGGACATGTCTGTTCAGTATGCATGTGGGTGTATGATTGGACATGTCTGTTCAGTATGCGTGTGGGTGTTGTGGTGCCCTACAGATGTGTTTGCTGTGTGCGTGTATGTGTGCACACAGTTCTACCTTTTGTGAGGACTACACAGGGGTATTATTGACAGCTCCAGATTGTACAGACCAGGTTGTACAGCTCACTGTGTCCAGCCACATGACCTGTGCCTGCCAGGGGTTGCATGGGCACTACCAGGTGGAGGTACAGATTGGCTACTGTCTGATGACACATGTCCACTGGAACCATGTCCCCGCTGGGAACGTCCAGGGCCACGTCCACGTGGCCTGCTGTGTCCTGGTGTGGACAGCACAGCACCAGCTGCACTGCTACTGATACCGGCACTATGGGAGCGGGCATGTGATGTGGCACCCTCATGTTGACCTGCACTAGGTGGTGTAGCTGGCCTACATCCACGTGGCCTACGCCTCATTCCTACCAGATGTTCCAGCACAGACAGCTCATGCTTGCGGATTGCCATGCCACGGTCAAGGATTCTGACCATGTCACACGATCGCTTGTCCAGAACATCAGCAATCTGCTGTTGAGCATTTGCCAATGCCTGGATGTTGTCATTTAGGGTACGGATAGCAGCCCTCTGCAGCATCTGCCCTTCTCTGTTCTGCCATTCAGCATGTGCCTGTGCCACCATTACAGTCTGGAACATGCATCTGGTGATACCAGCTGCTGTGCTCTGTCCTGCAGGTGCATGTCTGCCAGAGGTCCTCCTACGAGCAGCACCGGCCACATGCCTGTGTGGCACATCTGCAGACATTACACTGACACCATGGTGTGGAGGCACACCCTCTGTAGCCACCACATGTTCCTGCTCCACGCTAACAGACGCTGACTGTCCTTCCTCTATGGCCACTCGTGATGCGGTATGTGGTGGCAGCAGAACTGTGTGCGAGGAAGAAGGGGACATAGCTGGGATGGTAACCATTGGCACAGATTCAGCCCCTGACAACCCTGCCTGTACCTCATGCATATGTTCATCACTGCTAGTATCTGTGGGGACACTAACATCAGATGGACCGCAGGAGGGTAACACACCTACATCACCTGTGAATGCAAAGAAAGACTCTAAATTACAATAGACACACACACACACAGACACAGACACACACACAGACACACACACGCACACACACACTCAGACACACACACACACACACACACACACACACACACACACACACACACACACACACACACACACACACACACGTGATTTGACAGATGGCATGCAGCATGCCTGTGATACAGCAGATGGCATGCAGCTCAGACATTAATAGTGTTAGTAAGCATACCCCCTGGGGTGCACACTACAGCAAGCAGGTGTCATATCAGTAGCCATGCAGTTCACACAATCATGGTAGTATGCATGCATCCCCGTGATACACCATATGGACCAGAACAGGATAACAGTACACATGGCTGACGTGACCTTGACATGTAATCTGCTGACGTGTGCATTAACATGCATGCATGTCTGACACAATGGTGTCCTGACACATGTACAGCATCATAATGGGCATCACATTGCGGTGTTGTCTGCATGCCCTACAGATAGAATGCATGTTTAGCAAATGTGCATGTGCATGGCAGGGTAGTGTGAGCCATCTACATTCCTCTACAGTGTGAAGTACAGACACTGTGCCATTGCATGGCATCATGAGGCATCTATATTGCTATACAGTGCATAATATGTACACATTGCATAGCCATAACTGCATGCATACCCATGACATAACTGTGGATTGTGACCCACGATGCTGAGGTGTATACACACCAAACCATGCTGTGTCATGTAACAGGTCACTGGAGGACCTACAGATGACACCCCTGCACAACAACTACAGAGTCTTAGCTGCCTGGAAACCATGTCCACACACAGCGGACTTGTCAATTCACCATGTCCCACATGACATTGATGTACCACACACACAAGGTGCATAGCTAATGGTGATGTCCTACAGCAGCAAGGGAAATGTACTGTATCTGTGGCCTGATGTGGTGTCAATGTCTGTGGAAGCTGTAGAGGTGACTACTGTCATGCTATGACACAGGCGTGATGTTCAACACATCTTATATGGTAGACGTCAGTGACACCTCCACTAGCTGTGCACAGGCTTTTAGGATGTCTAGTGTACCACATCAGCTGTATAATTGGTCAACTAAGGCTATAATTGGACCATGTGTGGACAATGTGAAACAGGGTGTATACACATCACATCTACTGTGTGGCTACATATCTCTGGCCATCCCCCATGGCCATGTGTGCACATGTGTTGGACAAATGTGTGTGATGGCCATCTATCACACATGTCTGTGTTGTCCCATATGACATACACCCATAGATGTCAGATATGTCACCATCCACAGGGCTATGCAGACAACAGGTTGTATGTGTGGTATGTGGGGTATGGGTTATGGGATAGTGTGACATTATTGCAGCCAATACACTACGTGTCTGGGACATGTCAGATGGCACATCACAATGTGTGCATCCATTGCAGGGGCATATAACACAATGGTGACTCCTGTGGGCTGCCCATATCACAGCTCACTGTGTGGTACTGTTTGCATACCACACGTGTTGTTCCAATGTATAGTACATAAGCCTCCATTGTAGAACACCTCCACCGTTGTATGCACAGCTGACCAAACATGTAGCAATGACAAATACTGTGGTTTCATGTCGGTGTATCATTTCGTTTGTATATATTGCACATGGGTGGCCTGTGTGAATGATGGGTGATGCGACCTGTATATCGTGAATGGAACAAACATCAAGTGTACAAGTGTTAACTGGCCACATGGTGAATAGATCTATGCTTTAACATGCCTGATACTGATGACAGTCTCACCTGCAATGGACTCATGTCTGTGCGGCACGCCAGAGGTACCTGTATAGGGGTGACACAGCAGTATGAACATTATCCATGACTGTATGACAGCCACAGGGTGCACTGTGCATGTTAACACATTCGCCTGTACAATAGCATATAGTATGCACATGTGTGCATACACTGGGTAGCATACTATAGTATACAGCATGTGTGTCCACATACCATGCATATGTTGTTACATTACATAATGTACAGTGACACATGCACATAAATGGGATATAGTAGCCATATGTGCAGTACTGACTTACCAGAAAACTCCAGGCTCATTGGTTGGGAGACACCCACTTCCACGATGACAGCTAGTGTTTGTGGATGCTGTTCTGAGGGTGTCCCCAGACTGGCCAATAGCTCCTCAGTGTGTGTGAGTGGGGGTTGGGTTGGTGGCCCACCACCTGTTCCACCTTGTTCCCTGGCAATTGCAGTGGCACGCTGTTTTGCATGTCGTATCAAGTCCGTGCAGTGTCTGCGCACCTGCTGGTAGGTGTGGTTATGGCCACCCACATCTTTCACCCCCCTGCGAAGATCCTGCCACAGGTCATCCCGCTGCTGGGCATGCTGTGGCACATGGCTGAACAACACCTCGTAGTTCTCATGGAGGTACGGGATGAGGACATCATCCTCCTGGCGGCTGTACGCTGGAAGGCGTGTACAAGGCATTATTTATAAGACATAATGATGGTGACAGGTCACAGTTTCAGAGATGTACAGAGATACTGCTGCACATACATTTCTATGACATCTAGTACATCTGCACAGTTATCTTTGCAAATCATCATGACACTGACACGACTGACATGTTTGTGTCACACACATGTAACACCCGTTATGCATTGGATATCATCACCATATATATGTGTCACCTCATTACAGTGTTCATACTCCATGTGAATGCTGTCTTGATGTGGGCATGTCTGTTTGCCTGCACTGGTGTTCTTACCTATCTGAACATGCCTGGATGTGTCCACAGTAATGCTGTTGACCTTGATGCTGTGTATATGTCACATATCAACACAGACACAGCCTTAATGGACTTGAGCTGTGACAATGCACACATACGCATGGAAACCTGTACATGCATGTGTTTTGCCATATACATCTACGCAGCAGTGTACAGCTGTTCAAAATCCTGCCACGGATCACCTGTGTTGCACATGTAATAGACATGGGACAATGGCTAGTCGGACGTCATTCGCTGGGATGGTTATCGACTATAGCATGTACGGGCAAGGTTTCCTAGCTGTATCCAACAGCCATTATGCCACCACGAGGTGCATCAGTGCCACATTACTGATCCAGACAGGTGATACTACATCTACCATGCGGCCATCACACCATGTATGACAGGAATGACATGTGCAGCTTTGATGGACAGGGTTGCATGGTATGGCGGGAGTATGTCACATGTATGGCACAGGGATCTGTCTAGCATGTGGCGATCCTAGTATTAGGACGGTGGCTGTCCATGACTTATGTCTTTCAGATCAGGATATGGACATGTAGCATGTTCAACATCATAGTGTAGCAAATGTCTTTATGCAAGGTAGACAGCATGCTGCATAGTGGAGGTGAGGATTGTGAAGGCTGGTATCACCCATCCACGCATGGCCATTACCCCGTAAAGGTGATGTGTGATCCAATATTGGTCACCCAAGTGCTGTGTATGCCTGTCCAGTGATCTCCGTGCTCATGGATGGCACCCTGTCATGACATGGGTACCTTGTATGACTACCTAAGGGGTCTGGAGATGTCACCAAGTCAGGGAGGTGTACTGCACAGCACCATCCCTTACACAGTAACCATAATGTTGACCACAGCCTAGGTGGTAGTTAATGGGTACAGGGATGTTCACCTAGCGGTGACAATGCTGATATCATCCATCAGAATGTGCACATATGCCACACACCTCACCCACACAGCCCATTCTGTATGTTGTCCACAACACTGAGACAGCTATTGCTCATAGGTCATGGCCATTCACATCCTTACATACACAGATGCCTGACATTTGTCTGTGTGGTATGGACTACAATGAGGGTGGAGTACAACACATTAGCCCTGTTTTACTGTAGCTGGCACTGGTGTGATATGCACATGTCACTCTGGCACCTTTTGTAGTTGTGAGTCTGTCAACAGGCCACTGGTAGAACACTCCTGTGACATACAAAGGTATTTGTAATCAAACATCTGTACTGTCTTGTACATCTGTACTCCTAACATCTACATTGATAATGGTTCATGGACATGCAGACCATACTCAGCAGGGTTATAGTGTGGTGCCACCAATTATGGCTGTCGTCACCACTTGTGGGTTGATATTATCCAACACCCTATCTGTATTGTATGTTCATGCTCAGCACTTATTCAGAACTTGTGAGCATGTCATGAGCTACTGATTAATATAGCACCCATTCCACACCATTTCTCACAGGTACACTGTCTGTCCTCACATTTTCAGCTTGCTTACAGTACAACAGCTGTTGTACACATGTAACTCACATATCCTGTGAGACATAGTTGTATATACAGGCATGTCCAACTGTCACATACCAGTGCTATATCCTGTCTATATGATGGATATGTCATACATGTGGCAATAGAGCAATTGTCTCATGTACACAGTCAATGCTCACCTCCCAACCTACGACACTACAGCCTGTGGGGGATGCACATATGCAGCCCTGCTAGGGGTAATGCTGTCACCAACCCTGACTGCACCTGACAGTCATGTGGGGATGTGTAACATTCACAACACACCCCACTCATCACATAGTCTCACATGATCTCCACCACAGGCCACACATATGAGGACAACTTGTGCAGTACCTCTCCATACTCTGTGTAGGCACATCACCAAACACAACAACACCAACTTATAGCCCACAGACTCATGTGTGCTCATCACATACAGCCAATAGGGTGTTATAACATACACAACACACCAGTCATAGGTGACTCTGTAGGCGGTCACACTGCTGTTCCACTCAGCAGGCTACACAAGGCGATAGTCACTTACATCTTGCTGTCGGGTAACTGGTTCTGCAACATAACCTATGCACCCATGCCACACCTCACCAGGTACGATGTAACTGTCATTCTCCATATTAGTGTGACTGCCCTGAGATGCAACTTCACAGACTATGTGTGCAGGGACATGCAATAGCTCACCAGTCTTGTAGCCCTGAAGGTGTGGGCCAAGCCCTGGGGAGCATTATGCATTCATCCGGACCTGATACCACTGTACAATGACTGACTGTGTCATATCAACAGTTGCCTATGCTTCTGCTGTCATTCCACAGGCATCTGGTATCTGTCCGCTTTGACTGACCTGGTCAAACAACATGATGCTTTGGCACAGATGACCTGCACCTGTCAGCCCTGGGAGTACAGATCACATGTAAGGCTCTTGCTGATTCTTTACTGCCTGTCTTGCACAGTTTCCAATAACAGTCACCACCAGAACGGGAACTGGCAAGCAAAACACGGGGTCATGTGACGCAATGGTTGACATCTTCCTCTGTGACGCACGCAGGCAAGGCACACCTTATAATGCACCACTTCAATATCTCTGCAGTGACTGGGACCTGCCTCTAGGCTCTGCAGAGTGCACCTGCAATGACAGGTTATAGACAGACCATACCTTTCAGGCATGTACCTGGACCGGCACACCCACGGCTGAGGTGTTCCCATATTCCACTATGTTGTACACACATCCTGGCTAGTTACTTAGCACAATGCAGCAGAGGTGCTCCACGTGCAACTAACTGTGTCCAGAACTGCTATACACATTGTAACAAGCTACAGATTCAGCAACATACCCCATGGTTACCAGACCTCATTTGTTGGGGTACTGGACAGTAGGGCTCAGACATTTACTACTGATGTGAGACTGACACTACCCCACATTTAACTGGGATAGCCACT
>NC_056725.1:1939082814-1939246634 GCF_019279795.1 Protopterus annectens | reverse complement strand
GTGTGATTCAGCATGCCTCATGCACCTCATGCATATGCATGACATGCTGACATCACACAGTTTAACTGCAGCCTCCGTGTAAGAGTTATAACTCTTACACGGAGGCTTCCTGAATCTGGCCCCTAGTATTACATAGGTGCAAGGCTCTAATAAACTCACTTTATGGTAATACCTTAAATAAATGTAGGAGATGATAACTAGTAGCTCATTAAAGTGTTTTACTGCTGGAGAGGTTAACATAAGAAATAAATAACCAACGTATTCTCTTCTATCTTCACATAAACATCTCAAAATGCCTTCAGTTCTGTATTTCTCTTCAGAGGCATTTTATAAATTATAAGCATTAATATGCTGCAAAAAGTATTATATCTTCTTGCGTGGTAGAAATTGTTAAAATGTCTGTTGAGCCTTAATGTCTACCATTGCCTCATTAGTGGACATCTCATTGTGCAGGTTATACTTTGTTCAACATCCAGTGAACACTTCATCAAGAGCAGGTTAGTTGTGATGCAACTTTTCATATATAGGTTGTCATTTCAGTAAAACTACCATGTAATTCTGGAAAACGTATCCCTAGTAATGATATGGGTAATCTTTAAATAGAATATGGTACCTGTACTCTAGTAGCCACATAACTTCTGTAGTCTTATGAGGGGCTTGCACAAGCACATTCCCATATATGTAGTAATGTTCTGAGCCATGAGGGCAGGCTGCCATGGATCAATACTGTTAATATTGGCCTGCTGCTGGACACAATACTGGCTACTGATATCAAACAATGTTGATGAAAAACAGAATGTCAGCCTTTCTACTTTCATGAGGAAAGAGTGGACCATTTTCCTACATACATTTTGTTACTTGCATTATTTTCAGATAGTCATGGTTTTCAGCATTATGCCTTGGCCATAAGGTGTGGCCAACTAGCAGTTGGGATGTGTGGAGTTCCTGACACAGTTGGAGGTGCTGTGCATAATGTCAACAAATGGAACTTCAGTGTCACCATTGTTAGTGTATTCATCATTTGCTTACTGCCTGCATTGTTTGATGTACACTAGTACAAGGACCAGAGCTTCACACTGGGTGCAACAAGTTTTAGAGCTTCACACTGGGTACAACAAGTACTGCAGCTTCACACTGGGTACAACAAGTTCCAGAGCTTCACACTGGATACAAGTTTCAGAGCTCCACACTGGGTATAGCAAGTACCAGAGCTTTATACTGGGTCTAACAAGTACCAGAGCTTCACACTGGGTACAAAAAGTACCAGAGCTTCACAGTGGGTACAGCAAATACCAGAGCTTCACACTGGGTACAACAGGTTCCAGAGCTTTAAGCAGAATTGAAGTTGATGCAAGGCTGTACCTCTCAACCTCTTAATGCAAGAATTTTGGACAAAGTGAAAAATAATGTTGGGACAAAGGCCCAACATCAGGAATAGGTTTCATAAACTTAGGAAGTTGCTATTATTACAGGTTTTGCATTAACATGCATATTCTTAAGGGTTTGAAGTTTGAAACTTAACTGTCTGTCATTGTTTAGTGACTTCAATTCCCAATGATTTGCTGGAAAACTACAAATCTTATGAAGTACAGAACAAAATATGAAACAAAAATTCTGGACAGTCTTTGAAAAGCTAAATACTTGAAAGGTATGTGTACAGTTACTTTCCATTTCTGCAATTTATGCAACACAAGCAAGTTTGTAAGACTGCCTAGCTGTTTGAGTGGAATGTCATGCTCAAAGTCACTGTCATTGCACTGTAGAGATGATGAAACCTGCTGCATTATTTGTGCTGTAGCCTGCATTTGGTTATGTAGTTGTGCAACTGGTACATTTCCTCATATTTACTGCTGCTGACTGCCTGAGATGCTGATACTGATTATTAGCCCCATCCCAACCTAATGGCCCATTCATTCTCTTATCATCATAGGGCAATATTTCTCTAGGAATGGCCATCACTAAGACAACAGTCATAGTGGATTGTTTGTGGGTCTCTAACTCCACTGTTCATGTCCTGTACTGTTAAAAGATTTGGTGTTCAGTAGGCTTCCTAATGCGGGCATACCACTCACTTCTGCAGGTAATGCAACTGTTCAAAGCTGCCCTGTCCCCCTTTGAAGCTAGCACTCCTTAATGGCCCCCAGTTTCACAGCGGATTCTAATTTGGAAATGAAAACTTGGACATGCACTTTATTCCTCGCCCCAAAGAGAGGAGAGCCAGCAAAGCTTCATCACTGCATCCTTCACCCTTGCCAGCTCCAAAAGGCACCTGAGTTGCTATTCAAGTTCTGGTCACCTGGGCCACAGTCAGGACTTTATTTATGTACACTATCAGAGTTGGGCAAAGAACATAAATAATGCATTCCAATGAAATGCATAGTAAACCACAGTGATTTAAATCAATAATAATAATAATAAAAATGGATAAACTGAATGTATAGAGGTCTGGTTCATGTGTTACAGTAAATATCGGATAGTATAAGATTAGACGATTTAATTTAATGGCTTGTGGCTTTGCGATTCATCACAAAAACTTACATAATATAAATTATTTTATTTATTTATTTTACATTAGTTGACCGGGAGATTCCAACTGGATACATGCCCATTTTCAGCAGAGGCCTGGGGAGAAAAGCTCCACAGAATACTAACAAACAAGTAAGATATTTATACATGCCAAGCAAATTTTGTAGGAAAACACATGATTTTACAAGACTGCATAGGATTACAGAATCAAAGTACAATATTCATTGGAATTAGAAGATTTATCAAAATACCATGGTTTAAAAAGTTTAAAAGTAGGATAGTACATGGGATGTACTGGATTCCAGACATAACATTGCTTGAGACAAGTATAAGTAGGATAGGTTTGAGAGAAAAATGTTAGGGTTTGTTTTGTGGGTAGAGGATGGGTTAGGAATGGTATATGTTCTCATGTGGACTGTTGGGAAGGTGTTAGGAGGTGAAGGAACTTATGGGAGATTGTGTTTTTTCCTACAATTGATAGAAGTGAGTGGAAGCAAGTGGGTGAGTATAATAGGAGGTCAACCTGGGGGGTGGCAAGTGCATTTCCATGTGAGTAATAGGTGTTACTTTAGTAGTTTTTTTAATGTAACCATTGAGTTGGCAGATGTAATGACTGAAGGTAGTGAGTTCCAGATTTTACCTATGTAGTTGGGGAATAGGGAGTCACCTGCTGAGTCATTGGTTTTGGATACCTTGATTAGCTATTTTTCAGTGGATCAAAGTTGTCTGGAATTGGCTTGTAGTTTAAGTAGATTAGATAGTGCTGGTGTTTTTTCAGGAAGTAGTAGGACTTCATGAGTGAAAGAGAGTTGGTAGAATGAGAGGAGATGTGTGAATTCAAACCAATGAAGTTGATGTAGTGATTGACAGTGGTGGGCATGGTGGAGAGCACTGGTAGCGAATCTGGCAATTTGATTATAGTAGATGTTGAGCTTGGCAATTTCAGTTTTGGGTAGGTTGGTGAAGATAGGAGCAGTGTATAATACTGGGGAGTGGAGGTGGGTTTGAGCTATGGTTATTTTAGCGGGATGAGTTAGAAATGGTTTATTTTATAAAGACTGCCCAGTTTTTTATGGGTGTTTTTAACAGTATGGTTTATGTGTAGATCGAACTTGAGGTTGCTGTCAATGGTCACTCCTAGAAATTTAGTATGAGCATCTGGAGAGATGATAGTCCCATCTCTGGACACGATATTGAATGAGATGGGCATAGGAGTGGATTTGTTTGGTTTAAATAGCAACAGTTTGGTCTTTTTGAGATTAAGTAAAAGGTTTTTATTGAGAAAACAGGTTTTGGTAGTTTGGAAGACTTTTTGGGTGATGGAGAGGAGTTCGTGAGGGTTATTGGCTGAGTAGACTAATGTTGAGTCATCAGCATATTGTATAACAGTTGCATCTTGGCAGATGATGTGGAGATCATTAATGAAGATGGAAAATAGAAGGGGACCTAAGAGGGACCCTTGTGGGACTTCAGTAGTAATAGGTAGCAGTGAGGATAGGTTGTTGTCCCATTGAACTGCTTGTTGTCTACCTTGTAGATAGTTCTGGAATCAGGCTAGTGAGTGATTACGAAGGCCAAGGTTAGAGAGGGAGTGGTGCAGTTTAGGATGGTTGACCATATTCACGGCTTCTGATAGGTCCAAGAATATGGCAGATGTTAGTTTACTAAGTGTCTGTTTTGGTTGATTAGGTTTGTAAAGGAAAGAAAGCCTGTGGTTGTACTGTGGGCAGGCCAGAATCCATGCTGGGTAGGAGAGAGTAGTTGATTGTTAAATAGATATGGCATAAGTTGGCAGTGTATACATTTTTCAAGAATTTTAGCCAGTGGAGACAGGATGGGAATAGGGTAATAGTTGGTGAGTCTAGTGGATGTACCACCTTTATGTAGAGGGATGATGTAGGAGGTTTTCCAGTTAGATGGGATGGTGCTTTCTGATAAGGATCTGTTAAGCAGAATAGAGATTGGGTAGGCGAGCTCATAAGCAGCCAACTGGAGGTATTCTGCAGGGATACCGTCATCTGCTAGGGTAGTAGGTTTAAGTTTAGTTAGTAATTTTTTTACATAATTGGTGGGAATGAGTTGAAATTGGAAGGTAGTTTTGGAACTGACTGCAGGTTCAAGGATATTGATAGTAGTAGTGGGTTGCTGCTGAACTAGTTTGGAGATGGTTTCTATAAAGTAATTGAATGAGTTAGGTATATCTGTGATTTCGCTTGTGGAGGTTGGAGGTGAGATGGAGGGTGTTCCTGGGCGAAGTAGTTCATTTATTTCTGCCCCAAATGTTTTGGGGTTGTGTTGGTTCTTGTTCTGTAAATGTAGGAAATAGTTCTTTTTGTCCAGGAGAATAGTTTTTTTTTTAGTTTCATTTCTAAGTTTTTAGAAGTGTTCTCCAGTTGCTGTGTTTTTCATGGCTCTCCAGTGATGCCAAGCTCTATTTCCTTGTGCTATCTTATTTTTAGTCTCATTGGTGAGCCAGGGGGCTATATTCTTTTTGAGGTTTGTGGTACGAGGTAGGACATGGGCATTTAGGATTTTTAGGAAGGTGTTGTTGAATTGACTAATAACTTCTTCTAGGGGATTTTCTTTTAGCATGTTCCAATTTTGGTATTTTAGTTCAAGTTTGAATTTATTTGGGTTGAAGTTATGTTTGTTCTGGGTAGTTTGAGATAGTGTGGTAGAGTTGGTATGGGTTTTGTATTTTAGTAAGAAGGTGGGTTGGTGGTCACTGAGGATGTCTGTTAGGACACTTGCTTGGTAAGGAGCACTGGTCTTGTTTATCAAGATCCAATCTAGGAGACTTTCTTTGGTTTTAGTATTTCCTAGCCTAGTGCTATAGTAAATGACTTGGGAGTAGTTATAGAGATTAATATGGTTGGTGGGGTTATTAGTTGAGCATGTGCACCAGTCAATATTCAAGTCACCTAGGATGATTGTTTCTTGGGGTAGATTTTGATGAATCCAATTTAGAAGGGTTTCCAGGGAGAAAATATTGTTGCCAGGAGGTATATAGCCAGTGATGCTATTGATTGATTTTTTTGTCACTAAGTTTGAGTTTGGCTAGAAGAAGTTCAGAGGTATTGAGGGGAGTGACAGGAGGATCAATAATACATATTTTCTGGTTGTTTTTGTAAAATAATGCTACCCCACTGCTTTTTTTGGATAATCTATCATTGCGTAATATATTGTACCCAGGTGGGAGGAATTCACTATCAGGTGTTGTGGGTTTTAACCATGCTTCAGTTTGGGATAGTAGATCAGGGGAATAGGTGGATATCAAAGCATTTAGTAGGTGAACCTTGTTGTTTAAGCTTCAGATGTGTAACTTTAGTAGTAGAAGGCTATTTTTGGTCTAGAGAAGGAAGATTGGTGGGGTGAGAGGCATGGGAAAGGGGGGATATTTGTGCAAGGGTTTGGTCTGGGGTTGGGGTGTATGTCTTCGGCTAGGATTAGTTGCTGGCTAATATGGTGTAAAGGTCTGGATAGTTTGGTTAGAATGGTAATGTACTTATTTGTAGTAAGTGATTTGGAAGAGGTTGGGAGGAGTATACCGGAGGAAGGTGGGGTAGTAATAGGTTCATAGGTTCATAGGGCATTTATAAGCCTAGCCAGAGTGTGTTTGGCTTTCGCCACCCATTTTAAATGAATTTTGCTATGCTATTTTTCAAGGTTAGTATACTGTGCCTCTGTCTAACAGTGACACAGAAGTGATACCCGGGGTAAACCTACTATCTCCCATCCACTCATCAAGATTCCTCTTGAAGAGAGTCAATGAGGGACTCTGCCTAACCTGGACTGGGATTTTATTCCAGAGTGAAGGGAGCCTCTGGGTTATGAATCTGTCCCTCCAGCATGTCCTATTTATTTCAGTGCTGAGGTTCAAGTCTCTCAAGCGCGTAGCTCAATGGGATTTGGATTTTCTGAGGTGCAGCATGTCCATTAATTCCGAGTTGGACATGGCTTTATACGTCAGGCACAGATCACCTCTGAGCAGGCGGTATGCCACTGAGTAGAGCTGGAGTTTCTTTAACCGGGCAGCATATGGCATCTGTTTGAGCCCTTTGATCCTCTTGGTGAGGTACTTTTGGGGTCTTTCCAGTTGCTGCAGGTGTCTGGTAAGGTACATCCCAAAAGGGGCATTGTACTCAATTATGGGCCTGATGAGGGATGAGTAAAGAGGCACGATGACCTCCCCTGATCTACATGTGAATCCCTTCATGATTAGGTGGGCTATATAAAATGTTTTTCTAACCACTTTGGCCACGTGGTTGTCAAATGAGAGATTGCTATCAACTTGAGTACCCAGGTCCCTAATTACTTCTTCCGTACTTAATGGATTACCACCTATGTGGTAATTTGTAGGCACTTTGTTTTTGCCAAAGGGGATGACTATACACTTTTTGGTGTTTAGCTTGAGGCCATGGCTCTGGCACCAGTTGTCTGTTTCTATGAGGCCCTTTTGAAGGATGCTTGTGTCGGCTGGAGAGTCTATTATGGCACCCAGTTTGCAGTCATCTGTGAACTTGGTCAGCCACAGTCCTTCCATGTTAGCCTGTACCTCCGAGAAATATATACCGAACAAGAGAGGTCCCAGGACTGAGCCTTGTGGGATGCCACTTGTAACTGGTTTGGAGTCTGACATGGCTCCAGCAATTCTAACCATGTGGGTTCTGTCCTTGAGCCAGTTTGCAACCCATCTAGTGACATAGGGGTTTATATTTAAGCTGGTGAGCTTATCTATAATGCCCGAGGTGGGTATTGTATCGAAGGCTTTTGCAAGGTCCAGGTAGGCTGTGTGGACCACCTTCCCCTCGTCAATGGCCTTGGTGACTGTTTCAAAGAAATCAACCAGGTTTAAGAGGCAGGATCTGCCCTTAACAAAGCCAAACTGGGTAGGATCCAGTGTCTGTAGGTCCCCAATATCTTTATTTATGAGGTCCATGATGATCCTTTCCATAGCTTTGCAGACCAAGCTTGTCAAGCTTATGGGGTGATAGTTTCCAGGATCCGTTGAGGCACCACCTTTGTGGAGAGGGACCACTGTTGCTGTATGCCACTCTTTGGGTACATATCCTGTAGTAAGGCTGAGATTGAACAGTAGTTTTATGTTTGGGTTTAGTTCTTCTTGGAGTTCATGTAGGACGCAGCCCAGGACACCGTCTGGTCCCACTGATGCTGTGTTTTTTGCTTTGGAGAGGGCGGCTCTGTGGTACTGACTGCTTAGGGATATGTGTAGACTGTAGTGATGGTAGAGAGATGTGTGAGATGAGGTATGCTTTGATGGGTTAGTAATTGTAGCATTAAGTATGGTCTGGTAGGAGGTAAGGTAGTAGATTAGTACTACGAGGAAGATAATTGTGAGACTGACAGTACGCATGATGCATGGATTGTGATAGCATGGGTGTGACCTGTTAGTAGGAGGGGTGTGTGGGTTGGGAAGTAAGTGAATTGCTTGATGAGGAGGAATGTGATAGAAAGTGATTGGTGCAGGCTAGGTGAGCAGAGCAGTTAGGTTTAAATCTAGGGGTAGTGGTGACGGGTGGGAAATGGTGGCAGGGTAGGGGAGCAGAGTGAGCCCGGAGCATGGGTTGCACCCACCTGAGTGTCTAATAATGGAGGGTCTGAGCTTGGAATTCTACAGGATAAAGCCTCTTGAAGTCTATTTAACCAGCACTAGATATGCGGGTTACTGGTAGGGAAAGAAAGATAGGAGTTAGCTTCAATGTATGGGGGCTGGTGACTGAACCAAGCAGGTCAGTAACTATTAATTCTAGTATATAACCATTGGGCAAAAACTGTAAACATACATTCCAATATGCAACTTTAGCTCAAAAGAACATTCATAATGTATATTTCATGCAAGCATATTTCAATTTACAAAAATGAGCTAAAGACCTTATTTATTGTGCAAACAAGTGTATTGAAAGTACTACAGCTACGTATACATTCAAAACCTTAGTAGGCCAGCTGTTCCTTTCACACAGGCTAGCACGGTAAGTTAATGGTTCTGTAAAACCATCAGAATGTCTTGGTTACAACAAACGACAATGGTTACAGCTATAATATACTGATGCTAATGTTTTAACAGCAGTTTAATCTATGATGTGCTGCCACTAATGTTTTAACAATAGTTACAGCTATTATATGCTGATGCTAATGTATTAACAGCTACTGGAGGTATGATATGCTGCAGCTAAAGGTAACAGTTAGAGCTATAATATGCTGACACACATAATACAGAACGTACTATTCTTAAATGGCATAGAAAATTATGCTAGCAGTGCACTACTCTTTAGTAGATATTGAAACATTTGTACATGCTTACATCTTCTATTCAGACATCTATAAATGAGACAAAGCAATAATTCTGTGCACAAATGAGCATGCTGCTTGGGGATGCTCCGACCAGTTAGTGGCAAGATTTAAAAAAGGGTGCTCAGGTGTCAGCACATACTATGCAGAGTGCAGATGAGGTAGTAGGGGGAGGGCCAGAATAAAGGGAGGGGGCATGGAAAAAAAAAGGAGGCAGAGGGATACTCTAGCCTGAGTTTCTACGTTGGGATGCAGAAAAAAATAACAATTTTCAAAAACCGGATCAGCTAGGTAGGTGATTGAATACAAAAGATGGGGACTGTGCTGTTAGTAAAGAGATTGCAAGGAAGGAAATCATTGGTGAAGCCCAATTAAAAAGTAAAAAAGGTTGCTGAAGCCTGAAAATAATTAAATAGATATAGCTAGTGGTAGAGAGCTAGTGTAGAGACAGTTTACAGCTGGTTATCACTATTATAGCAGAGAAAGAAACAGAAGCCAACTAAGGATATGGTTTGCAGTAGGGGGAAATAATCACTAAAGTAAGAGGTGGTATAGGTCTCCAGCAGCAAGCTCACAACAATTAACGTATGCGTGTCCAAGGTTTAACATCTACATACATTCAATTGTTGCAGAATATAGGAGAGAGGTATCCTGAGCTGATAATGGAGGGTCTGTGCTTGCAATTCTACAGGAAAAAGCCTCTTGAAGCCTGTTTAACCAGCGCTATAGGTGAGAGTTACTGGTGGGGAAAGAAAGATAGCAGGAGATAGCTTCAATGTATGGGGGCTGATGACTGAACCCAGCAAGTCAGTAAGTACTAATTCTAGTATATAACCATTGGGGAAAAACTATAAACATACATTCCAATGTGCAACATTAGCTCAAAAGAATATTTATAATGTATATTTCATGCAAGCATATTTCTACTTACAAAAATAAGCTACAGACTTTGTCTATTGTGCAAGCAAGTGTATTGAAAGTACTGCAGTTACGTATACATTCAAAACCTTAGCAGGCCAACTGTTCCCTTTCACACAGGCTAGCACGGCAAGTTAATGGTGCTGTAAAACCATCAGGATGTCTTGGTTACAACAAATGACAACAGTTACAGCTATAATATACTGACACTAATGTTTTAACAGTAGTTAGAGCTATGATATGCCGCTGCTAAGGTTTGAACAACACTTAGAACTATGATATGCTGATGCTAATGCTTTAACAGCGGTTTAATCTATGATGTGCTGCTGCTAATGTTTTAACAACAGTTAGGGCTATTATATGCTGGTGCTAATGTATTAACACAACTGGAGCTATGATATGCTGTGATATTTATGTAATGTAAGTACTGACACTGTCTACAACACAGAATTGGCCAGTAAAGCTGCCAGTACTTACCTAACAAAACACTTTGCAAATGTAGAAATGTTCAAAAGTGTCCCATAAACAAAATAGTGTTGCTAGAAAATCACTCTCTCTTTGCTCAGCATTGTATATGCTCCTGAGGAGATGTCCACTTCTGGTGTTAGGCCAGTGCAGGGAATGTTTTTTGGCCATAGTAACAACACCCTATCTGGTAATATGCGCCTAAAACTAAATATAAGCTTAGGGAAAAAACAGGGAATAGTTTGTGACATGGCTTCTGCCTTGAATGTAAATCTAGCTACATCTCCTGGATGAACAATGCATGCCTCTCTCTGACTTAACAACAACTGATTTTTTTAATGATATGACTTAGAGTCATGGGATTATGCCAGTTAAGCTTCTAGAATATCAGTAAACTCCAAGCTTGATAAACAAATTAATCAACCTAAGGCATGTTTTCACTGTGCACAATACAAAAGTGAATTGCAATATTTTAAATATAAAAAAATTACAGTTATTCCCACTTGGCTCTGCTTTATTAATGGGATGCTTTGTCTATCATCAGCCTCTGAAAGGAATGTATGAAATTAGAGCAGAATAGTGGATGTGGAATATATGAAATTAGGACAGAATAGTGCATGTGGACAGCCACTGTGTTATCTGCTTGTGTACTTAGCAACAATGTGTTAAGAAGTTTTATTGACTTAATCTTCACAACAGTGTTAAGTGTTAGAAATTATGTCCACAAATGTCGCTTTGACATTTTTTGTTCCTTGATGAACATAACCCATATGTCAATGTATGTCTTCTGTGTGGGTGACTTTAAAAAGTGTTTTCAGATAAATTTAGTTGCATCATGCTCATCTGTTAGTCAATATGTTATGAAATATTGAATTGAGGATTACATATAGGTGTAGCATACATATTTCATTAATTGGGTAATTATAAAGATGCAATCTGATAAATTAGCATTGCACTGTAAATATGAAACACTGAAGGTACTTTATGTGAAGTCTTCCATGTGTATTTGCACTGATCTAGTTCAATACATTTGAGACATAATTTTACTTACATTATATGGCTCTCTGTCTTCAACATTATGCATGTTTCCAGCCTGGTGGTGTAGAGCGATAAAGTCCTGATTATGACCCAAGTGACCTGAGTTCGATTAGCATCTCAGGCCGCTGATGGAGCTGGCAGGGGGAATGTGGTATCCTGGGAGGGAATGTGTGTGCTGATGTGTCTGTAGTGAGAGCAGAGCTCAGAGAGACAGACTTCAGGATCATCAGTTGGGTACATGGCATAGCGTACGTGCCCTTTGTGTCTGGGGGTGTATGAGTTCCATAGTTCCCGTGGTCCAGCCACCATTAGCAAGCATACTAGATATGCATGGGTTGGATATAGGACTTCATAAAATACCAGCTATTGAAGATAACAGCAGCACACCTGGTGCTCAGTCCATGCCTCTTGACAAGAGAAACACAGAAGCATAAGCTGAGCCCTCAAATGTATACTCTTACTATAATGCACACTCTATACTACAGACTGATTCAAAGGCCATGTAGGACAGCAAGGAGACTGCATACATTAGCATGGGAAATGGTACCTTACCATACACCTTTACAATAGCAGCAGCTGCATTGCCAGAACAGGTACATAGAATGCACCTCTCTGTAGTACACCCCCTGTGTAACAACAGCTGTACAGAAGTAGGACATTGCAATACTCTTAACATAATCAACCATCAAGTAGGAGCCACACAGTAAGCTGGTACAACATATGCAAAATGCAGTAAGACTGTATAAACAGTCCTCTAGTATAAATGCCATCTGATTCCCCTTCAAGATACTCTTTTTTGTTTATAGGGGTGCACACTGGCAAAATATCAATATGATTTAGAAAATGTACTCTTTCTAAACACAGTAGACTTAAATTCTTCAGTGGAGAACACTTTTCTTATGTAAGTAAGTTCACATGTAAATAATTAACTATTTTTTATTTATATCATAAGTAAATTTCAGGAATCCTGTGGTGTTATTAATGTACTTAAAAAAATCATTAATTTTTTTTAAGCAACAGTTAAGTTTTTCATTTAGGAAAGGGAATAATATCAAGAATTATTTGGAAATGTATCAGCTAAAGAGAGAAGAAAAGGACATAAGGAGAAAAAAGCATCTACAAATATGGAAGGTGTGCTCAGTGCTTTTTATATTAATAATTTAGAAAGTGTATGTTTACATAGCAGAGATAGGTTTATTCAAGCAAATGGTTACCACAACTGTGATAGTAAGGGACTAGTATGTTTAGTTCTAGGCAAAGGCTGTACAGCCTTTTATGTAGGAAAGAAAGAAAGGACTATAAGAAAGAGAATTTACAAATATTTTTACAATATTCGGAAAAAAAGATATAATCAATGCACTATATAAACACACCTTAAAATGTAGGGAGGTTAAATTTATAATTTCTGTATTAGAAGGAATTTTAAAAGATATTAGGGGTAGATGATAGGAGACTAGGTTAGAATACTGGGAGATCTATAGGCAGCTAATTCTGGAAACCAATAAATGCTCATGGCTAAATGAAAATATCTCCTTAGTCCCACTGTTGAAACTTAGGGCAGCAAGATTATAAAGGAATTCAGTTATAAACAATTTTTAGCACATAGTTATTGCAAATAGTTAGCTTTTATGTAAATTGTAGGGGTAGTATGTATTTATTAGTATTTTAGCTATTATTTAAATATTTTAATAACATTTTATTACAATATTTGTAATTGTACTTATAAATATTATTTACGGTCAGGATGCTTTCTAGCTGACAATTGTTCTTAGTACAGAACTGAACATTAGTGGGTGCTGGATTCATATTTTCATTCCTCTTTTTTTGATTGAGATATTTTAGGATAAGCTGTATTTTTTTAATATTACTTTTTAGTATAATATTTTAAATTAAGTTATTGTAAAAGTTAGGAGTAACATAACATAAAATCATTCACATTATACTATTAAAAACTTGTTAAAAAGTTTATTAGCTTCTTAAAACTTGGTAAAGATGTAGAAAACATAAGTTTTTGTAGAGCAGCTCTAGATGGAAAAATTACATAAGTGAGTAGTGGGTTGCTAAATAACCAAGTAAATGAATTATTAGAGGACTATTATTGATGTATGAGAATGCTATATATGTAACAGGAAGTTGTTTGGTTTTTAACAATTATCTGATGAAGTTCCAGGGACTGAATGAAAAACACAGTGATTTACTTAAGCATTTTATGGTATGTTTTTTACTTGTAAGTTCATGGTGTGGTTTTATTTTGAATACATTTATTATTGGTTTGGAACTGCTGGCTTTACATTATCGTTTTTATTATACCTCCGCATTGTCCATTGGTTTGTGGTTTGGTTAAGGCGAGTTCCTGCTTGTCGCTTTGGGCATTGCTATCTTTCTTGTGTGCTTAATGATTTCTTTAACAACTTGGAGATTGCAGAATGTTATAGACTGCTGAAAATTGCAATTTCTTTTTCTTGAAGGGTTTTCCACAATGGGGGAGCAGGAGTGCTTGCCCCCTGCAAAACACATTCCCCTGGATTCAACAAACTCCGTGCAAGAATGAGACTATTTTTGCCTGGAGTGGTTCGTATCCATTTAGAACAGCAGCGCACCTTGAATATTCATGAAGGCGTGCTGCTGTACTTCCTATATGGACACGAACTGTGAATGAGTGTAGGGGGCATGTCCAAGTAGTGCACGGACACTGAATACATCTCCTGCACTCAGAAAGTGCCGTACGGCACTTTCTAAGCCGTACTGGCATAATATTAAAGATTTATTCTAATATTATGCCAGTATTTCAGTGTCCGTGGACACTGAAATGAAATAATGATCATTTCAGTGTCTGCGGACACTGAAATAAACATCAGCAACAAGAGAGCAATACAGGGGGTGTGTGACAGGTTCTGTGATGCACCCTCTGCATTGTTAAAGTGCCATACAACACTTCTGCAACCTGCTAAAGCAGGAAATGTGAGCAAATGCACACATAACAAGGAATAAATCCCCCCAAACGTGATAAAACACACATATAGCCCTCACAAACATTGAAAGTTGATAGAGAACAGGCCATGCATTAGCATGAATTATGGAAGGGTAGAAGTCTGAAAGCAAATATATGCCAATATTCCCTTATGGCAGTGCATGTTGACAAAGGCACAAATGATTAGGGGAATAAATAATAAATTAGGGACATGCCTGAAAAATTGCCCTTAAACACTTAGAAAGTTGACAGATAGGATATTGTATTAGCAGGAGTCCCTGAAGGATAGAAGCCTGAAAGCCAAATGAATGCAATTATTTCATGATTGCAGTCCTCAATGAGTTGTCAGAACACCACAAGACTCACTTATATAACATAATAATATAAAAATAATATAAACCTTTTTTTTCAAGCCTAAGGAACGCTTAAGTGTAGTTAAGCGGGTGTGCACGTTATGGCTGTCCGATTAGCATAGCTTAAACATCCCCTAGGAGATAAATGCAAATATATGGGTGAATTTGCTAAGGTGAGATAGTGTAGTTGTTAGAGTCCCAGCTTTACATGCAGGTGTTCATGGTTCACATACCAACACAGGCAACTTATTTTTCTATGGGAAAGTAGTGTTAAAATTACTTTTGTAAACTTAAATTATGTAGCAACTATTTTTGTCAACCAGGGTAGTGTAGCAGGTCCAAAAGTGAGATGTCAGTCTAGAAAAGATGTGAAATCTCCATATAAACACAAGTGCCCCATACAGTATAGTCACACAAGAATATAATTTAATGAAAGCTCATAGGGGGATGTCATGGAAGGTAAGCATAAAATTATAATATGTCAGTAATGAGGAATCAATCCCACAATCCTGATAATTTATAAAATGAAATGTGAGCATTGCTAAGTAGTGCTCAGCTATGCTAACCTGGTGTAAGCATTGGTTAAATGTACATGCTAAGCAATAAGTAGCCCAGCTAAGCGGATTTGCACATTGGTAAGCAGTGCTCAACATCTATCCCTTTAAACACTGACAACCTTAGCTAAGTGGGTTTGCCCGTCACTTAGCTTAGCTCAGCATATTCAAAATGGTCCAATGATGGCAAAGGGCAAGATTGTGGCTCTATTTAAACCTTGCACGTAGAAATACAGCCATAACCAGTTGTAGCTCTTCACTTTTGGGCACAGTGCTTGGGCATTCAGGAGTCCAGGGTCATGGTTGGACTCCTAGTGAAAGACCATGAGGAGAGACTGCTACAGGGCCAGTACCAGGGCTCCCAATACAAAGCGGAGGCCTGGGACCATCTCGCATGTGATCTCACCAGAGCTACTGGCATCCCTTGAACTGGTGAGCAGGTCTGGCACTATTTCACTGACCTCAAGATGCATGGGCACAGAATGCCCCAGAAGTGTGTAAGTGTCAGTATCAATTAGTGTTCACCAAAGTCCAGCCTGTGTATGTGCTTGATAGGTATGCATAAATGTTTCTTTATCTCCTGTACAGCTGCAGATGAGAGGGCTGTGAATGTAGACATCCATGCCAGCAGGTTGCTAACGTTGCACTGGGAGGCTGGTGAGTACAAATCTAGCTTGCAGTATTCTTTATCTCCTGTACAGCTGCAGATGAGAGGGCTGTGAATGTAGCCATCCAGCTTGCAGTATTATTTGAGAGGGCTGTGAATGTAGCCATCCAACTTGCAGTATTATTTATCTCCTGCACAGCTGCAGATTAGAGGGCTGTGAATGTAGATGTCCATGCCAGCAGGTTGCTAAGGCTACACTGGGAAGCTTGTGAGTACAAATCTAGCTTGCAGTATTCAGGGCAAATAAATAGAAAGGAGTAAAATGTCACCTGCCAGTAGGTTAAAATGTGCACTGTGTGTAATTAATAAATAAGACATTAGCAGAGTAATACTGATGTACAGGATATTTATCAATAAAAGTGCCAGTACCCTTCAATAAAACTAAAAACCCCAGACTGTTGTGTTTACTTTGGTATGTGGTGGTATGAATTTAAATGTGTACAGGTTCTGTACAGCAACTATGGCTCTGACAGCATGAATTAACTGAGGCTCATCTGACAAAGATTGTGGAGCTGTAAAACAGGAGATCAGCTATATGAAATGTTCCATGCACCAAGATCTGACCCTTGAATAGTAATTTGTAAACTAGTATACTCTATCCCCTACAGCAGTGCTTGGTGTTAACCATTGCTAACCAGATTGTTATATGTCAAAGTATTAATACACAGTACAAGAACTATCTGCCATGCATGAATGTCAGAATTACAAGGTCAGATTGTCTAACCAAGAGAGTATTAGGCAGAAAACAGTCAAACAGCAGACAGCAGTTCCTGAATAACTCATTGTGTCGAAACACAGTCTTGTTGTGCCTTTTTGCACAAACAAACACGGTTTGAATCCCGGGAGTGGTAATAAGCTGTATGCATAATTTCACCCAAGAATATATGAATATGTATAGAAACAGTCAGAAAGTGTTAACAGAAATTTCCTCCACATGTCTGCCAGGTAAGGAAGTGCTTCTATTAGCAGTAAGAATGCTGTACTAATACACTGTGTACAATACTTCCACTGTCCAAACCCAAGGCTGCAAATGACAGCAAGATAAGTATGCACACTAAGTGGTTTCTCCTGATAAAAGTCCCTGCAAATGTCACTCTGTCATGGCTAGTGGTCACTGCTGGCAATACCCAGGGTAACAGATAAAAATCCAGGCAGAGTATGACATTAGCACAAACACACAGCATGAGTGCAGGGCACCCCTATCAGTGTCACATATGTAACCTTGAATATCTGAATATGTGTAGCAACAGTCAGATAGTTTTAACAGAAATTTCCTCCACAGGTCTGCCAAGTAAGGAAATGTTTCTATTAGCCGGAAGAAGGCTGTACTAATACACTGTGTATAACACTTCCATTGTCCAACCCCAAGGCTGCAAATGACAGCAAGATAAGTCCATACACCAAGTGGTTTCTCCTGATAAATGTCCCTCAAGTGTCACTGCTGCCAATACCCAGGGTGACAGCTAGAAATCCAGGCAGAGTATGGCAGTAACACACACACACACACAGCATGAGTGCAGGGAACCCCTGTCAGTGTCACATATGTAACTTTGAATATGTGAATATGTGTAGAAACAGTCAGGTAGTGTTAACAGAAATTTCCTCCATAGGTGCCAGGTAAGGAAATGTATGTATTAGTTTTAAGAAGGCTTTAGTAATACACTGTGTACATACATTCCACTGCCCAACCCCAGGGCATAGGTAGATGTAAAGTGAGGTCATACCTGGAGAGTAATGAGTACAATAATGATCAGTACAGTTGTGAACAATCAAAGCCTATACAGTTGTTAATTGATATCTCTCTTTCTCTCCCACCCTATCTGCACCAATAATTCATACACATAATCAATGGGTATGTTTTTCACCAAAACTACTGTTGGGACATGTGTCCTGTTGCTCTACAAATATTGAATCATTTGATTATTAATGTTCCCATTCAAATACCATCATTGTTGGCCTGTTGCTATCAATGTAACCTGCATGCCGTTATGATGCCTACTGTTGTTCCATTTATGCATGTGTTCTGTTTGCTATGCAACTGTTTCAAATCTGTTGGTTGGAACACCCATGCATGCGGTTAAAACTAATTTTGAAATGTTTTGTTCATGACTAACCAATGTATTTTGTAAAATCTCAACACCATAGCACATCTTGGAAGGGAGATCCTGACAGATCCACCTGTCCCGCCTCATCTGGCCATGCCACCGGGCCCCAGCACATCTGGGACCCAACCCGGGATCTCCTCGTCTGCAGGTCCTGTGCCACCTTCAGGTGGAACTGTCTCAGGGGACGGGGCCCATCCTTCCCTGGGAGCAGGCACAGACAGGAAACTGTCACCCATAGCCAGGTCCAGGGTTTGGCGCATAGAGCCATCCAAAAGGAGTTTGTTGGACAGCTGCATTAGATTGAGGGCTGCCTGGCACATCATGAGGGTTACCCTGCTCCTCCTGTCCAGCCCCCAGTGCAGCCACCTTTGGGGCCATGAAGGTGCAGTGGTGACTTACCATGGGTGGGGACCTCAGTCCTATTGTATCCATTTGGGGGGCTCATGGGCATCTGATTCCCAAACACCCTCCCCATCCAAGGTGTTTACCTCCCACATGTGTTATATACCACCCCTGTCTGCTGTCTTGTCTGTCTTGTCTGTCTTCCTACCCAATTTACCTCCCCAAATATACCTACTATCCTGACCCAACATCCCACTCTCACCTTAAAAAAAAGAAAAAAGGGCATCTGTTCCCAAAAAAAAAAAAATATATGTCCAATACATAGCTGTCCATTTTACACGTGTCCACTGGACACATGTAATCTTGTTCAATTGGCTTGACAACACATTACTGTTGTCCTCACCCCTCTCTCAGGGGTTTGAGTGTCTAAATTCACCTCCAAATTCTGTAGAAATTCACAGCTGTTGCTGTACAAGAAATGGACAGCTATGGACCTTTCTTACATCTGTCCTGCACATCTCTAACTACCTTTCATACTGTACTTCCCTCTACATGTCCCTATTTTCACCACTTTCCTATCACCCCTTTTTTTTCTTTTAAAGAAATTAGAGCAGGGGTAATCAGGAATAAACGGCGGTAAGTGAAGCTTAAATGGATTAACCATGTGTTGGCATTACTTACCATTGCACAAACTCATGCAAACCCACTTACAACTGTTTAAAAGTGCCTTAATCACTCTGTATCCATCAGGCCTTGTTCTGCCCAGAAACAAAATAGTCAGCCCTGCCAAGTCTCTAACCTGGGTCACAACAACATACCATTACATCATGAGATGTGAGAATCGGCAATGCTTTAACAAACATATCATGCATTCTGGTCATTTAACAGTAATGCAAAAAATAAATAATCCCAAGTTTCAAACCCATGACCCTGTACAATGTAGCCAAAGCAATGTACCACTATACCATCTGAACTACAGGAATTAATATTGCTTTTTCAAACATATCCTGCAATAGAGGCATACAACATTAGGGAGAAAGCTCTGTGGAATCATTCATGTGTTTTATATAGACATATACATGCACACACACACACACACACACACACACACACACACACACACACACACACACACACACACATATATATATATATATATGCCTGTTGAAACATATATATGAAATAGTGGATAAATAATGTAGATATACATATATAAATATATAAAGGAAGGGAAATATATATATATATATATATATATATATATGCCTGTTGAAACATATATATGAAATAGTGGATAAATAATGTAGATATACATATATAAATATATAAAGGAAGGGAAATATATATATATATATATATATATATATATATATATATATATACAAACACACACACACACACACACACACACACACACACACACACACACACACACACACACACACACACAGAAATGTATGCACATAACATGCAGTGCATTCAGACCTCAGAACCATCCCTCTCAACCTTAGTGCAAGGCACCTGTACAAAGGCAGTAAAAGGGGGGGATGTGCCACATATAGGCACATATTTCAACTATCACTTTTAAGAACGAAGACATTTGCTACAGCAACAAGGTGCATTTCAGCAGACAATTACTGAAGGATATGAGGAAAGGATGGAAACTGAAATGTTATGTCATTATTTACTGACATAAATCCTTGTATCATCACAGTGATTTACCAGACAAATACAAATAAATTGTGGAACAGAACAAAAGTATGGGGCAAACATCTGGACATTCTGTGAAAATCCTGGCAGTGGAGAGGTATGCTTAGAACCCCTTAGTGCAATGAATCTGGACCAAGCCTGACAATGTGGGGGGACAAAGGGATGAAATTAGGGACATAGCCAAAATACGTGAGTAGATAAGCAGAGAAAGTCGATGTACTAACACTGTATGTCCTAACATATAGTGACTGAAATATCACAAGTCTGCGTCTCAATTGCTTCTTATTAGTTAATGACCTCAATCCCCACATCATCCCACTGATGTGTCAGGAATTCAAAACAGTTATGGAGACCAGACCAAAGATATTGGCCAGACAATAGGACAGCCTATGAATGTGTGGACATAACACAACATTAGGGAAACTACACTCAGCTAACAAGCAACATCCAAACTACAATCTGGCTGACATAACACTACCAAAATCTAGCTCTGGGGCTGTACACATGCATTTGCAAATATAACAGGCACGACAGAGATGTAACACTACTGGAAAACAGACACTGGTGTGAAAGTGCATACCCACAACTAATTGCACCACAGTCACAGTGACATACCAGTAAGCAAACTGAACACTACAGTATAATGACACACATTACCCCTACATATACTGCCCCAAGTCTCAGTGAAGTGGGAATCTTGAGGTGCTATGGGACATGTCATGGTCTGCCCATACAAACATATACAGGCAATAGGGAACCAGAAACTGGAGCAGCATGCAAGGTCAGATATAAAGGGCCCATGACACTCACATGTACCCCCTCCCTACACAGCCCAAATAACATGCACACACTACACTGCTACACAATCCTGACAGTCTATTAACAATGGCCAGACATACACAGACTTCTCAAATGTACACTTTCCCAAAGAATGTACAGGCATAGGACTCATATATATGGCTGCTTCCTTGTTACATGTCTTAGGGGGGTCTATGACATCACTGGGATGGTAGCGGGAATGAAGGCAATAAATAATGATACTACATACCTCTGAACCTCTTAGTGCATGACATCTGGACAAAGCCTGACATAACTGGGGGACAGAGGCCCAAACACAGGGGTATATTGGAAATATTGCTGTTATAAATATAGACATTTACTGGTGTTAGTGGGTTTGTTGTTACATATCTTTTTTGAGGGATATTAAGTCAGTAACGCCAGTGGATGTTAACATGTACTGATTGTATTCCCCAGTGTATCCTACTGATTAGCCAAGGGCAACAACTGTTTGGGGATCAAACCAAACATATGAGCCACACAACTGGACAGTATCTAGTCCTCTGGATAGTGTAGAGGTATGGCCGCAGTCATGTAACAGAAAGGAAATCACCTGACAGTTGCCAAACATGTCACCCAGCACCTTATGAAGCACAGTAAGATCAACACAACACTTCCCCACATCAGCTCTGGGCAATTACCCATGTATATTCAAATATAGCATGCATTACAGAGATGGAACTGTAGTGAAAAGCAGATAGTGGTGCAAAAATGTCCACCCAAAAGCATTTGCACCACAGTCACAGCAACAGACCAGTACCCAAAATGAACCCCAGAGTACAACGACTGCCTGAACAAACATATCCTGATTGCCAGTCAAACACTGCACTGACATATACTGGGCAAAATCACAGTGTGCTAGGAATCCTGAGGTGTTACTGGACATTTCACAGTCTGCCCCTACAAGCATACAGACCTGATAGACCACCAGCAGCCATAGTAGCATGCACAGTCAGATAGGTAAAGGATGTATGGCACTCACATCTGCTACTCTCACTACCCAGCCGAACAAACATCTACACACAACACTGCTACACAATCCTGGCAGTCTGTTCACAAGGGCCAGACATACATAACTGTCATATGTACAGATTTCCATAGAATTTCCAGGGTGTGGAACCATAATCCTGGACACTGCTGCATACCATGGCCAGGAGTCTGCTAGGTCCCTGGGATGATAACTCGAGTACAGTCGGTAATTAATGATATACCATACCTCTGCACCCTGTACTGCAGGACATCTGGACAACACATGATGCACTTGGGGTCAGGGGCCTGGTAAGAGGGACATATCACACATAATGGTGTTACAAACTGAAACAGTAGCTAGTGTTACATGTGTTGTTGTAACATAACATCCCTGAAGGATATGATGTCTGGAACACCAATGGATGTCAACAGTTAGTGACTACAATCCTCACATTATCCTACCAACACCACAAAAAAGATGTTGTTCAAGGAACTGACCAAACATAACAGGCAAACCTCTGGCCACTCTGTGGACAACATCACTGTAAAATGTCAGGTCACTCAGTAAATGTATGTCCAGATGAACCCTGTCAATCTAGCAACCCTCCATTTGTATAACAGCACTAATGACATAGAGTCTGTACCGAAATCTGGACCTTTGTCCCACACATTGTTAGGCTGTCTCCACATGTCCCTTCCTGTGAGGTATTCCCACTTACTGTCTGTGAAGCTGTAGCCCCCACACCTCTGTAATGTTCCCTGTACAGGCAAGGAAAAGGGGCAAGGCTGACATAAAGGATGTCCCATATCTTGGAACTAGCAGCAGTGTCCAGGTCCACACCAGAATACTATGTGGGCACGTACATAGCTGTATGGCCTCGGCAATACCTGACAGGAGAACATCAACCCCTTCAAGGTAGGCTCAATGCCTGTGGTGGACAGTAGCAATACACAACTACCATCATAGGTGGAAATAATCACAGGATAGGCCAAGAAAGAACAGGTGCTCATTAGCAGCCATATCACCTTTTTCTGCACAAGCAAATAAGGTCACAGGTGATGTACACTAAGGCTGTCTTTGAGTGCAAACTGGATACATCCACCAAGGTTAATCAGTAGGCCTTCCAGACGTGTCTGCAATTCCAGAGGCAACACACATATCTGCTCTGTAGTGGTGGTCAATAACACCATATACACATATGCCATAGATATAGGCAACCGGCTGCAGAGAGGTGAAGTGTAAACTTCACCCACCTGTCCCTCCATAGGTACACATCTGCATGTACAGCACCTGCCCCCTCCCTTCATGATCAAGAAGCAGGTCTGTAATGTCCTCTCAAAGGCAACACACAGAGGTCTCCATAGGCCTGATACCATTCCTGGTTGCATCCTACATGAACACAGGCATGGACTCTCAGTCCCATTCTGCAATGTAGTGAACCACAGCCTGAGCACCGGTGTCATCCCGTCTGTACAGAGGATGGACAGAAAGTTGATAGAAAACAGCATGAATGTTCAGAAGGATACATGCCTGAAACTAAAATGTATTCCACTATGTCATGACAGCAGTCCTCAATGACATGGCCAAAAACCTTAGTATTCTCCATTTAATATAATAACATGATAATATGTGATAGGAGATAAAAATATACAGCTCAAGTCCTCAAACCAAGCTAGTTTACTCATCAGAGTCCCAGCTTAGCATGCAGGTGTACACGGTTTGAGTACTACAACAGGCAATCCAATTTTACAAAGGAAAGTAGTGTTAAAAGTAATATTTTCATATTAAAATATGTGGTAAGTCATTTTTGTCACCCAGGGTAGTGTAGCTGGTATAAAATGGAAGTGCGAGTGCATATAACATGTGAAATCATCCATGTATACATGTGTCCCATACAGTATAGTACACCTGTTGCTACTGTAATGGAAGCACATTTTATATTTATAAGAAATATATAATATATATATATATATATATATATATATATATATATATATATATATATATATAATATGGTATTATAATATTATAAGAATATAATATATTATTATTATAATATATATATATATATATATATATATATATATATATATATATAGAAACATATATATAAAAGATATTTTCTAAGCAATGGTTAGCAATGCTCAGCTAGGCTTAATAGGTTTAAGCATTGCTCAAAAGTGAATGCTAAACAGCAGGTATCTCAGCTAAGCGGATTTGCACACTGGTAAATGTCGCTAAGTTAAACCAGCACAGACTAAGTATCTGTCCATTTAACTGTGTGTTGGCATCACTTAGCATCATGCAAACCCACAAAAACCCACTTACAACTGCTTAAAACTGCTTTTCTCACTCTGTTTCCATCAGCTACTGTTCTGCCTAGCAGCAAAACAATCAGCCCTGCCAAATCTTGAAACCAGGGCCTTGTACACCATAGTCAGAACAATGTGCCACTACAACATTTCAGTTGTAAGGATTGCTGATGCTTTTTCAAACATATCACGCAGTAGAGTCATTCAACAGTAGGGAAAAGATTCCATAGAATCAGTCAGGTTTTGTATTTATACATATACACATGTATATATGTATGGTTCATAGGTTCATACTAGGCTATCTGCCCTAGCGCATTTATAAGCCTAGCCAGAGTGTGTTTGGCTTTCGCCACCCATTTTAAATTAATTTTGCTATGCCCTTTTTCGAGGTTATTATACTGTGCCTCTGTCTAACAGTGACACAGAAGTGATACCCGAGGTAAACCTACGATCTCCCATCCACTCATCAAGATTCCTCTTGAAGAGAGTCAATGAGGGACTCTGCCTAACCTGGACTGGGATTTTATTCCAGAATGAAGGGAGCCTCTGGGTTATGAATCTGTCCCTCCAGCATGTCCTATTTATTTCAGTGCTGAGGTTCAAGTCTCTCAAGCGCTTAGCTCGATGGGATTTGGGTTTTCTGAGATGCAGTATGTCCATTAATTCCGGGTTGGACATGGCTTTATACGTCAGGCACAGATCGCCTCTGAGCAGGCGGTATGCCACTGAGTAGAGCTGGAGTTTCTTTAACTGGGCAGCATATGGCATCTGTTTGAGCCCTTTGATCCTCTTGGTGAGGTACTTTTGGGGTCTTTCCAGTTGCTGCAGGTGTCTGGGAAGGTACATCCCAAAAGGGGCATTGTACTCAATTATGGGCCTGATGAGGAATGAGTAAAGAGGCACGATGACCTCCCCTGATCTAGATGTGAATCCCTTCATGATTAGGTGGGCTATATAAAATGTTTTTCTAACCACTTTGGCCACGTGGTTGTCAAATGAGAGATTGCTATCAACTTGGGTCCCCAGGTCCCTAATTACTTCTTCTGTACTTAATGGATTACCACCTATGTGGTAATTTGTGGGCACTTTGTTTTTGCCAAAGGGGATGACTATACACTTTTTGGCATTTAGCTTGAGGCCCTGGCTCTGGCACCAGTTGTCTGTTTCTATGAGGCCCTTTTGGAGGATGCTTGTGTCGGCTGGAGAGTCGATTATGGTGCCCAGTTTGCAGTCATCTGTGAACTTGGTCAGCCACAGTCCTTCCGTGTTGGCCTGTACCTCCAAGAAATATATACCAAACAAGAGAGGTCCCAGGACTGAGCCTTGTGGGATGCCACTTGTAACTGGTTTGGAGTCTGACATGGCTCCAGCAATTCTAACCATGTGGGTTCTGTCCTTGAGCCAGTTTGCAACCCATCTTGTGACATAGGCATTTATATTTAAGCTGGTGAGCTTATCTATAATGCCCGAGTGGGGTATTGTATCGAAGGCTTTTGCGAGGTCCAGGTAGGCTGTGTGGACCACCTTCCCCTCGTCAATGGCCTTGGTGACTGTTTCAAAGAAATAAACCAGGTTTAAGAGGCAGGATCTGCCCTTAACAAAGCTGAACTGGGTAGGATCCAGTGTCTGTAGGTCCCCAATATCTTTATTTATGAGGTCCATGATGATCCTTTCCATAGCTTTGCAGACCAAGCTAGTCAGGCGTATAGGGCGATAGTTTCCAGGATCTGTTGAGGCACCACCTTTGTGGAGAGGGACCACTGTTGCTGTACGCCACTCTTTGGGTACATATCCTGTAGTAAGGCTGAGATTGAACAGTAATTTTATGTTTGGGTTTAGCTCTTCTTGGAGTTTATGTAGGACGCAGCCCGGGACACCATCTGGTCCCATTGATGCTGTGTTTTTTGCTTTGGAGAGGGCAGCTCTTACCTGAGCATCTGAGATGTCAGGGGGGCAGCACTCTGCTGGGCTAGATATTTGCCCTTTTGGTGGGGAGGGGGGGAGACGTTTGCACTGAACCTGTCAGCTAGGATGTTGGCAATGTATGTGGGTTTGGTGTATTTTTTGTCATTTTGGACTACTTCTGAGCATATCTGGGAATTCCCACCCAGGTTTCTAACATAACTAAAGAAAGCCTTGTGATTATCCTTAGTGTCCTGTGCAATTTTTCTCTCGAAGCTGGCCTTAGACGATTTTATGAGTGCCCGTAGTTTTTTGCTAATACTGATCAGAGATGCCTTCCCTTTTTGGGATTTTGCTCTATCATGTAGTAGCTTCCTCCTTCTATTGTATAGTTTGTTTATGGCTGGGGTCCACCAGACAGGACGTATGCCTTTGGAGGATTGGGTCTTGGTTTTATTTGGGATTGCATGATCCATGCATTCCTGAAGGTGTTCATAGAATGCATTTATAAAGGATTCTGTGGTCTGGGCTGTATTTTCACAGGCCGGGGCTTTGAAGGATTCCACCTTGGTTTTGAGGAGTGTGAAATTTACTTTAGAGAAGTTTTTCACTGTGGTTTTCAGGGCAGGGGTGGAGTCGGGATGTGAATATCCAGTGAGATTAGTTTATGGTCTGATCTTACCAGTGAGGGATACACTTCTGGTCTGGAGCATAGAGTCCCCATGTTGGTGATGATCAAGTCCAGTATGTTTTCCCTCTTGTGGGGTGGTAACAAGTTGTTCCATAGCATTTGAGTTTATAAATTCTAGGAACCTTTGGGCTAGGGTGTTGGAGCTAGAGTAATGCTCCCAGTCTATGTTTGGGTAGTTGAAGTCACCCAATATAATGGTGTTTGGAGAGACCTTCATATTTTCCAGTGTTCTCAGGAAGGCTGAGTGGGGTTCCTGGGTTTGGGAGGGTGGTCTGTAGCAGGCTATAAACTGGAAGGCAGTTTTACCCACTGTTAGTTGCACATGGATAGTCTCTGATGCTTCGTGCTGTGCCACCAACCTGGAGGTGTGGGTATCTTTGAATATTGATACTCCCCTCCTTTTGTGGTTTGGTCCAAGTTTTGGGGCGAAAAGCATGGTATGAGGTATAACCTGGTAGTGCTGGGGTGCTCTTGGGAGCCTTGAACCAGGTTTCTGTTACTGCACAGATATCAATGTTCTCCATGCTAAGGAGAGTTTCGAGTGCATCTTGAGGTTTAGACTTCTGGCGTTGAGTAGCATTACTCTTAGTTTTTTATCCCTTGTGATACCTATGGAGGTGGGTTTGACTTTTGAGCCGTGCCTAAAAAAGGCACTATGTGGGTAGCAAGAGCCTTTGCCAATATCCAAAGCCCAGGGTGACAGGTGCAAGCAGTCCCAAGCGAAGCATCATGGCTTGTCGAGCATGTCATCCCAGGCTGACAGGATTTGGATCCCCTCTGAATGACACCAATACTTAAGCCAATTGTTGAAATTGATTATCTTGTCTTCATATTGTGGCATCATTCTTGGTGAGGGCAAGATGCTACTCAAGGTCAGGGTCATACCGGCCTGGGCTACATGCTCAGAGAGCTCCTCTGTGTCTCTTTTCATGTAGTCCAGGGAGGTACGTCTCAGGTCATTCACACCAGCATGGACAATGACTGAGTCATATTTGTATTTGCCTTGGAGTGACCTGAGTGCTTGTGTTATGTGGTGGATCCTAGCGCCCAACAGGCAGCTCACCGTGACCTTCTCCTTGTTCAGCCTGGTGAGCGGGATGTCAGTGTGCCTGATGATAGAGTCACCTATTACAAGTGTATCAGGTGTGTTGTTTAGCCTTAAGGGCTGTGACTGTTCGGCACACTGGCTTTGTGAGCTGTGTGTTGCACGTGTTTTGTTTTGGGGTAGCGGTTGCTTGGGTGTCTGCTTTGGAGGTCTCTGCTGCTTAGGCAGATTTTTATTTAGAGCCTCCGAGTATGTTTTTGTGTGTTTATGTGTTTGGTTTGCTTGGAGATGCATATATATGGATAAATATATACATAATATAAGTAGAAATATATATATATATATATATATATATATATATATATATATATATATATATAAATATATATATATATATGGTCATAACATGTAGTGGAGTCATACCTCACAACCATACCTTTCAACCACTTAGTGCAGAAAATCTGGCTAAAGGCTGTCCAAATGGGGGGACACTGGGCCCAAACTAGGGGCATATTTTAAATATTGATCTTATAAATGTAGAATGTTGCCAGAGTGACAGGGTTTGTTTCAGCATACATGTTCGGAAGGATGTGAGTTTTGAAACTGAAATGTATGTCATCATTTACTGTCAGAAATCTGCAGATCATCACAGTGATTAACCAGGGATATAAAAATAATGAATTTGTGGAACAGACCAGAAATATGAGCAATAAACTTGGACATACTGCAACAATCCAGACAGTCAAGAGGTAGGCTTAGAACCCCTTAGTGCAATGAATCTGGATCAAGCCTGACAAAGTGGAGGAGAAAGGCATGAAAATAGGGACATATCTAAAATACTGGAGTAGATAAGCTGACACAGTTGCTGCAGTAACACACTCATGTCTGTCCTAACATATATTGACTGAAATAGCACACGTCCAACACCCAATTACTTCTCACTAGCTAGTGGCTGAAATCCCACTGATGTGTCAGAAATACAGAACACTTACGGGGGCCAGGCAATAGTACATTTTACAAATATTTGGACATAACATCACATTAGGGAAACTACACTCAGCTGCTAAGCATGTCACCACGCACTGTCCAAACTATAGTCAGACTAACCCAACACTAACCCAAATCCACTAGTGGGAATTACACATGTATTGACCAATATATCAGGTACTACAGGGATGTGAAAGCACTGAAAAACAGACACCAGTGTGAAAGTGCATACCCACAACCAATTCCACTACAGTCACAGTGACATACTGGTAAGCCAAAGGAACAGTACAGTATAAGGACTGTGTGAACAAAAACATCTCAATATGTTTGCCACTCACACACTCCTCCTACATATGCTGGCCCAATTCACAGTGTAGTATGATGCCTGACCATGGTATGGGACATATCTCAGTCTGACACAGACCTCTCAACTGTACAGACTCCCACAGAATGTCCAGGCTTTCCCCTCATATATATATAAGGCCTCTTCCACATAACAAGCCTGGCAGTCTGATACATCACTTGGATAGTATCAGGAATGTAGGCATTAAATAATCATATACCATAGCTATCAACTTCTTACTGCATGACATCTGGACAAAGACTGACATAATTGTGGGACAGAGGGCCAAAAACAGGGGCATATTTGAAATATTGTTGTTATAAACTGAGAAAGTTGCTGGTGTAACAGGGTTAGTTCTAACATATCTTTTCTGAGGGATATGAGGTCAGAAACATAAATGGATGTTAGCAGTTACTGACTGCAATCCCCAGAGTATGCTACTGATTTATCAAAGACAAAAAATGTCTGAGGAACACACCAAACACTGGAGTCCAAACTCTGGCCATTCTGAGGATAGTCCTACAGTTGAGAGTTATGTCAAACACATAACACTGTTAGAGTTAAAATCACACAGAAACTCCATGTCCACACAAACCCTGTTAGACTAGCATTAATCCAAATGTATAACAGTAATACTTACATTCTGTCTCAATGTCTGGAACATTCTCCCCATTTTGTTGGCCTGTCTCCACAGTTTTGGTTGTGTGAGGTATTTCCAAATATCCTCTGTGAGGCTGTTGTTTATACACCTCCATGAAGTCCTCCTCACTGGCAAGGAAAAGGCCAATGCCCACATGAAGTACTCAATTATAGAAGTTTGTTGCCATGCCATTGGCTATATGAATAACAACACAGCTGTTCTGCATGCAATTAGCAAGTGGGGACACCAACTGGTGCACAGGCCATCAGCTACTCATGAACATTACCTACAAAAGGCAAGCTGCTGCCTATGCAAAACATATGTACACCCTACATCCATGATAAAGAGAGATAGAGAAAGAGAGAGAGATAGAGAGAGAGAAAGAGAGAGAGAGAGAGAGAGAGAGAGATAGATAGAGAGAGAGAGAGAGAAACAGTGAGAAAAAAACAGCAGGTTATAACCAACTACACTTGGAAAAAATGGTATGTTAAACAAGTAAGCATGTAATGGACTGTAGTAGGGGGTATGTAAGAATAAGAAATAGGAAGTTTAACATATATGTCTCAACATGACTTGCTTTACTGATATATTGCTAATCAGAACCGATGGCCATTGCATCTGGGTCTGTCTGCAGTGACATAGATCATATGTCATGCCCCTGAGTCACCCCAGGAAAGGATAGCTCACATATGACTACTACTGGAGTGTGTGTGTTGAAGAATACTGACTGTGACAATGCTAGACCAGCAAATAGGATGTCATACATATTCATATTTTACTTGTGAATACAACTATGATATACTTCAGTTGTTCCCAAACTTTTTTGATTCTTGGCTCCCTCGTTGAATCCAGGTTTTCCCAAGATGCCACCCCGTCAAATTCTAACTAGTCTAAAGAACAGCAATGTCAGAGGTACACTGACTAGAACAGTCAGTAATCATTCAGCATTATAAATTCCACTACGTTATTTAGCATGATATTGACATGCCATTTCCATTCCCTGCCTTAAGATACAAAGATCAGTGCTCAGGTGATTAGCTTTTTTTGTTTGTTTTGTTGTTGTTTATTTTTGTCATTGTGAGATCAAGCCTTGGGGCTAAGATGTGCTGTGAGATTTGAGCAAAAAGCAAACCACTTTGTTTGAATTTAAAAGGCTGAGGTTTAAACTGGTCAAAATTAATTAGTGCTCCACCCTGGTAACCAAATTCAAATTAATAAATGAATTAATTTAAAGATAGCTATCAGAGCAAAAATCTAGATTTGCACCAAGACTTTGGGAACAACCACATTGCACTAAATGTCACAGAAAAACATCAATGCAATAATTTTAACAAACATTGCTGCAAGAAAGGCAACCCCTATGCACCCCCATATATATTCCTGCACCACCCACAACTCTAAATAAGCTGACCCTGAGGTTACTAACTTTCAGGAGTAAGAAAATACTCCCTTTAAAAGCAAGGTTAGAAGCTCACTCAAGATTATAATGGCATGACAGATTATTTTCCCAGTCAGCTATCTTCCAGTGTTTCCTGTTAGCTGGCATACATTAATACAATCACCAGGAAGTCCTAGTTCACACAGCTAAGTGCAGTTGCACAGACTGCAATTTTTCAAACAATGTGTCAAAGGCATTTTATTTGGCAAGTATCTTTCAAAAATTATTGTCACAATCATTCATGCATACTGCAAAGAACACTGCTAGTCAACAGATCTCCACATTTCACTTTGTCAGACACTCAGTGGAACATTAATAGCTTGTATACATTTGTGGGAAGCAGAGTGAGTTTATTAAACTTTTGTTAAACAGAAAATGCAGTTTTTTTGCACTGTGTCAGTTGCTAATCTGCTCAGTTAAAGTCTTACTCACCAATGTGGTCATGCCAAGGGACTACAAATTTTATTCATGATGTCACATCACAGATGATAACCTGTAAAATTTTTGTTTTGGTAGCCAGCTTGAAGCTCTGAAATTAAGTACCTGCCAGTATCAGTTACCAAAGATAATACCTTTTCCCCATCACAGCAGTACTGTACTCTCTCAGCTAACCCAGTTTCCTTGAAGCACAATACATTAAAAAAATAATAATCTGCTTTGAATAAACTCTTGGTGAAAAAGTAAGAAAATAGCATTCCATGCTGGCAGCATATAGAGTGCTTTTCCTGCCTCTGGTACAGCCCACATCCAGATTTCAGCCAATTACCGTTCGCCTTTTATTTTGCGAACTGACCTAGTAGAGAACAACCAGATAGCCCTCAGCATACCAATAGCCTGCAGATTAGGAAGATAATGACTTGAAATGACAGCAGATACTTTTTTTTTACTGCTTAATCACAGCAGTTGCTACCTCAGAATTAAAGCAGTTGGCAAACTGGGACTTTTCCATTCATGTTGCATTCACATTCTCAGTCAGTGCAGCAAACAGGATGCATGTTCTCAAACCGTGAGTGTGCCATTATGAGCAGGACAGGTGTCAGCCTTATATTTCTGAAGTATAATTCCAAAAATGTTTAGAGTTTCACTTGGATTTCCTATTTTCATTTAAATTATTTTGTCAGAATAATATTTTGCTTGTTTTAAATGGCATCCTCCTGGGTGATGTGAAATGTGACCATCAGCAGCAGTTAAACTAATGAAAAGATCCTTTTTATGAAGCATCTTATACGAAATGCACAAGTCTGATCATTCTTCTTTATAAAAGTGAAACACAGGCCCCCAGATTCACTAATCTTCTGTGCAGGACTAGCTTAGTCCTGCATGGAAGTGCCTGTTTAGGAGCATGACGGCAGCGGGCCATGCATATTAACAAGGTGTGCTGCCCAAGCTCCTAGGCTTACATGGAGAGTGTACAAGTGCAGGGGGAGTGTCTGAGAGCAGAGCTCTCAGAAAAAACATGCCCCTGAAATGTAGAACAACAGAAGGTGTTAAGAAATGAGCGAGATTGCTTATAAGTTTCCTCATATCCCCACCAACAGTCCCCCATGTGTACAACAGCAATAGTACAAAAAAATCAAATAAAGAAACCCCTTTATTTTTATTTTAAAAATCAGAGTACAGCTAACGGTGTGCCCATCGCTTAGCTATGGTTAAAGCAGCTTAAAAGGCTGAAGAGGATAACAAGGAAAATATATGCAAATGAAGAAGCACAGCAATAATGTAGTGGTCAGAGCATTTGCCTAACGAGCAGGCATTCCTGGTTCGAGTCCCACTGCAACACAGTCTATTTTACATGTCAAAGCATGTTATAACCAATATTTATGTTGTAAAACCCACAAAAAAACATATATGTATGAACTGGAGTACTGCAGGAAATGCACATGTAAAAGTGTCAGTGTAATAATGAATAAGGCACTAGTAAGCAGGTTTAGACACAAATAAGCAGTAGTATGCATATGTAAGCACTAGTAAGCATGTTTAAGTGCATTTGCATGGGGATAAGCATTGTCTATACAGATTAAGCAAAGTAAAAGCTAACTGAGTGTAAGAAACTGTAACCGGAAGTAAGTACTGCTTAGCTCCGCTCAAACCCCCTTACAACTGCTTTAAAGCACCTTAACCACTCTGTATCCAACAGCCTGTGATCTGCCCAGCAACAAAATAAACAGCCTCTGCAAGGTTTGAATCCAGGACTCTGCACACCATAGACAAAGTAATTTACCACTATGCCATACCAGTTATAAACAAGCCTGGCCTCCAGTCCAGGCATGCAACAGTACAGAGAATGTATACCAACATCTAGTTGTATGTGTGTGTAAATATATTAATATCTAAACAGATACAACATATCTATATATATATATATATATATATATATATATATATATATATATATATAGATAGATATATTTCTAAAAATATATACATATATATTAATATATATATGAACATATATACATGCAAATGCCTACATCGACACATATATGTATCTACACCTATATGTCTACATATACACAGCAAGTTACATATGTGTATGCAGATATATATCTACATAGGTATATATGGACATAGTTTTATATATATATATAGCCATACATCTGTAGATAGCAATGGCAGATTAACAAAAACACATATGTCCACATGCACCGTTAATGGGGATGAGAGGCTCCACACACTATATGTCTTGTACGAATAGGCATCCCACCCCCACAGCAAAACACGTCCGCCCTGTAATACACTACCAGGTGTTGTAGATCCCATAACCAGGACCTGACATGACATGGGCACAAGATGTTAACAGTACCACATCCCACCTGTATGATGTCAGGCTGGTATTGGTAACATATCATGCAGTACAGTCTGCCTCCCATAGGAAACGTAAAATGTGGAAACCATCAGTATCCCTAGGATACAGACACACAGATATGCAGATACAGATATACATACATATATATATATATATATATATATATATATATATATATATATATATATATTTATATACATGTGACTACACATACACAAGCAGATATTTGTACAGTAAAATACACATGTAGAAGGTGTACACAATATGGATCAGCCACTATGCCTACAGTTAACACCTGAACAACTGGACACTGTATGGGCCACCCACACAAATAACATTCGCTGCCTGCAACATAGACCCACAGAGAGGTCATAGGAAAAAACACCACACACAGGTTTGCAGAAATGGAAAATGTCTAATTGTGTACGATTACAGTTCTATATGCCATGTCATATAGCTGTTCAGACACTGACATCCATATAAACAGAGTAATGCAACTGTGAAGCAGTTATACTAATACAGTAGTCTGGAAAGGTTCACAACTGTTGCTGTCCAGGCCAAGCCCTTCAATTTGTACAATAGTGAGGTCAGATTGGGCCACAGGATACCAAACAATCAACAGTATGTAATGCATGTGTATAGTTCAGCAGCCTCTATCTACACTCTGTACAAAATCACTAGGTGGTAAAGACATCATGTGACCAAATGGGTTGTAACTGTTAAATAACAAGGCATAACTGACACCATCACAACACACTGACAAACAGAACAGTCTGTATGGCAGGAGGCATTAGGCTTGCATTAACCCAATTTATGTAAGTAATGTAAATATAGGTGAAGTATATGGAACTGTACATCCAGATACCTTAAGGCAGCTCACCCCTGATACCCCCACATTTTTTAACAGCCTAGGTCATTTATGGTGCTTCCCCCCCAGACTACATGTATTGTGTAGGTGACGCCGACACATATATGGCCCAGCCCCACCGTATGTGTGGGGGATACAACAGCAGTGGAATGATGACAGCAATGACAGTGTGATATACTCACAGCCCACTACAGTACAACCCCTGACAGCATGTCATATGTGCAAAGCTTGGTATGTAGGTGGAGGACAGAGGCTGGAGAACAGGCACAAATGTGGAAAATTGTTGCCATACACTAAGCAAGTTGCTGGTGTTACAGGATAGTCTGCAACATACCTTTAGTCAGGGAATTGAGGTTAGAAACAGAAATGGATGTAGCCATGTACTGATAGCACTCAACACACACACTGTCAGTGAAATATCTGTACAATAGTGAGGACAGATTGGGCCACAGGATACCTGTGTAGTGGACAGACAACACATGATAGGCACACCTCTGGCCACCAAGAGGATAGGCCCACAGTTGAGAGCTATGCAGACAGACTGCATTCCAAAGTAAAGTAGTATGTGCACACTGTAACACCAGTACTATATAAAGCATAACACAACTCTACTCACATTCTGTCTGTAGTTCCTGAACCTCCTACAAATATGTAGCTGCCCTGAGTGTGCTGGTTCTCCTGTAAGAGGTATTGATACCTGCTGTCTGTAACACTGATGCCCACACACAAGAAGGATGTCCATCACACATGAAATGTAAAGGGACCACACCCACATGATGTAGGGGTTTAGAGTAGGTGATTGCCATCACAGTGGTGATTGGAAGTACTACACATGTGTAATCATATATATATGGCTATTTGGATAATAATATGTACATATATTTCCACCATATGTCGTGGATATGGAATGTAGCCCTACCCCAGCCTCTATAGTCCCACAGACGTACTGCAAGGGGATGTCAGGTATGTATAGCAGGTATATTAGTAGACTATTGCTACTGTCATTGGGATTGTCATCACAGACATGGTGTGTGTTGTAGGTCACATCTGCTTATAACATGTGTGCCATTGGCTACTGACAGACATCTTAAGGACATCATAGTAATGTACCGTGCTAGCATGTAATGCCCCTGTGGACTGCAGCAGAGATATTGGCCAATATATGGGGGCATTCTGACACACTCTGTACAGTCCAGAGGTATACACATAACCCCTTAGTGCTAAATATGTGTACCATGCCTGACAATATGTATGTAAACAGCCATGTAGATGGGTATAACACATAACCACTGGAATGCATTTGCCACCATAGGTTATGCATTCACACACCCCTGTCTGGCCTGACACATAATAACCACTGGTACAGGGGTGCCATGGCCACATACTACCCACTAGATATTGACATACATCTGTACAGCATACCACTGCTCTGTCTGACATACATGACTGTTAAGGGAGGCTCAGCAGCAGTACATCTGGCAAGTATCTGCACGTGACATCTCACTGGGTAAGTACACTAAGCTGCTAGGCATGTAACAATGCACTGTACAGGCTACAGGCAGACTGGCTCAACACTGGCCTACATCTCCTATGGGGGACTGCACATGTATCTGCATATATAGCAGGCTCTACAGGCATGTTACAGCACCGGGTAAGATACACTTGTGTGAAAGTGCATAACCACAACCAATGTGAACACAGCCATAGCCACATATGTTAAGCTAGCATAATATTACAATATATGGACTATCTGTTCGAAACCATCCTCATGTGTGCCACTCACAGACTGACCCTACATATATTTGGCTGGTACACAGTTTGGTCTGATGGCTGTCTGTGGTATGGGACATGTGTGTGTATGTCCCTACAAACATGTATGTCAATAGGTACCATACAGTGGAGCAGCATGCACCATCAGATAGGACGGGACCTAGAACAATGACATCTACCACAGTCTGTACACAGGCTAAAGTACATATTAACAATACACACACTGTTGACATTCGCCATAAGTGCACAGACCTCAGTACTGTATAAACATCCACAGAATGTCCAGGTTATGTCATCAAATATAACCCCTACTGTACATAACATGTGTAACAGTCTGATATCAAACTGACTTGTTATCAGATATGATGACACTAATTATGGTGTACAGCACATATGCACCACTTCATGCACAACATATGTACACAGGTTGACAGAGTTGTGGCTGGAAGCACATACACAGGGCCAATAATGACATGTTGCTGTGATAACCTCATACATTTACTGTTGTAACAGGGTTTGTTGCAACATATGTCCTAAGAGGGATATGAAGCCAGTAACTGTCACAGCTTTCACCATCTACAGACTGCAATCCTCACACTACCTTCTGCAATTCACAGATAGATGCTCCATTGGTAATACATGAAACCAAAGGAACAACACACTGCCCTGTCTGAAGATGACCCTGCAGATGGGGATTCTTCATAAACATGGAACTGACATGGCAGGTATTCAGACATGTAGGACAGTCATATCCACACACACACTGTTAAACCAACAGTACTCCAAATACAGTATAGCAGCACTTACAGTCTGTAGTCAGGTCAGGCACATCACCCTCCTGTGTGTTGCCTTGTTTCCACATTGTATGTTGTTAGAGGTAAATCCCCAATCCATCTGAGATGCTGTTTGCCAAACAACAGATCTAGTTCCTGCTCACAGTGAATGAAATGGGCCAACACCAACATGATGTTCCTAGATATTGGAGTGTGTTTTCATGCAATTGGCTATGGGAATGTTACCACAGCTGTTCCACATGCAATCAGCTAGGAGAGAGCTGCAATTCATGCAGAAGCCATCAGCTGATTATGAGCATCACTTAAAATACACATGCTGCTGCCAAGCAATGCAGGTGTAGGTCTCCACATCCACCAGAGAGGGAGTGGGAGAGGCAGACAGAGGCAAAGACAAGTCAGGGAGTGGTGGCAGAGTAAAACCTAAGCATGCTTGTGTCACACACCTACCAGCACAGGGTATGAAACCTCTGATGACTATGTAGTGCTATCACAGTTTTATGCAGTTATTTGATGTGCCACATGGGTTACCTGTTGTGGAGCCCTCAGAACATATATGTGATGGTGACTGACATCTGCAACAGGGATACGGTAGCTATACGGTAGGTGAAGTACACGTGCCTGTCCGCATGAACAGGTGCCAGCATCAACACAGCCACACTCTCACAGGGAGCCACACACACTGACACACTTGGCAGGGCCAGGATTACAACTCATCAGTAGTGGGATTGCCACAACACATCACTGTGCAGGTATCACATGCACCACACGGGTCATACGGGGGTTGTATGGGCAAAGGGTATGGGGAGGTGTCTGACATCAGACAGCATGCTTCAGTATGCCCATGGGGGTTGTAGGGAGTGTGGATGTGAACATATGCACAATACAACACATACACAAACAAGGTGCCAGTACTGATATGCATGGGTCCATATCTGCACGGGTGTGTGTGGTGGATGGCTGTGCCAGAGACTGTACAAGGCTAGGTGATGGGTATACCTTGGCATCAGGCCACATGACAATGGTCTGCATTGTGGCTCAGGGCTGTAGTGTCTGCATTTGCCCACACAGGTGGGTATTGTATCCCCCATCCAGTCACCTGGGTGACTATTGTGTGTAGCCAATGCTGTGTATCGCTTGCCATGTATGTGTTCCTTAGCCCATGACATGGACGGTGTCTGGGATGTGCACACCTCCCACATGCATGTACAGTGACATATGGAACTGTACCTGGGGTGTCTGGCCCATGTTGTGAACACAGATTACCATCAGATGTGCCAGTCTTGCCCACCTGAGTGGGAACTGGTAATGGGCAGTAGGTTTACCCTGCACCTACATTGATAGCATGCTAACAGCATTCCCTGGTGTCAGTGGCATCTGTCAATACAGGGCATGTTGTCAGGCATGGTGTGTCCTTTGTGGGTCACATGTGATGGCACCACAGGTGTTTTAGGTGTCCATTGGGGAACATGGGGAAGGTACACTGTCTCCATGTATGTGCATATTGGACAGAGTGCCATACCCTCTGTAGCCCACAGCTATCACCCCAGAGTTACTATCAGTGGCCAGTATGCAGTGTACGACCCACATATTGGCTGTTGCCTAGGTATGTGTGTGTGAGTTTATGAGACATGGGTTGAGAGTGTGCTCTGGGTAATACTGGGGTTGCTAACTGTGATTGCCTGGCCTTGATGTCACATGTATGAGTATGGCTTTGCACCCCAGCCTCTCACATCTGTTATCCCTGTATGGTGGACATTGTGATATATAGTAGGGCCACCATATAAGAAATATGCAAAACCTGCTTCACATTGGCCACAGGTGTCACACCCGATACATGTTACAAACACACACACCTGTCATGTCTGGGAGTAGAACCTCTACCTAACTAGTTTCTTACACTACAGCACTACACAGTTATAGTATGTGCTACGGATATTACTGGAGTACTCCTTCCCCAAAGGTGTATATCACATTAGATGACATCAGCAGGATTGCCAAAGTAGGACATTCAAATTGTAGTGAGTGTGACTAGCCTAAAATGCATTGCTCCATACACAGACAGTGACACACAAAACATCTGCAACTGACATGTGTGGGTATAGAACCCTAACAGGGGGGGGGTCTATATCACACTACAGTATGGAGCTGTTATAGAACACACCATGGGGATTACTAGAGAGCTCTTTCCCCAAAGGTGTATTTCACAATGAATGACATCAGCAGGATTGCCAAAGTAGGCCATTTGAAATGTACTGAGTGTGACTAGCCTATAATGCATTGCTCCATACACAGACATTGAACACACACAAAACATCCAGAACTGCCATTGAACCCTACCACAGTTCTAAATCACACTGCAGCAGTACACAGTTATGGCACACACTATGGAGATTACTGGGCTACAATCTTCCCAGAAGTGTATTTCTAAGTGGGTGACATCAGCAGCCTTGCCAAAGTTGAGTATGTGAATTGTAAGGAGTGTGAGTACCCTAAAAAGCCACAGACAGGGTCAGATAGAAACACACACACACACTTGCCATGTCTGGGATTAGAACATCTACCTGATGATTTTATCATGTTACACCAGTAGGTAGTTACAGGACGTGCTACTGAGATCACTGAGTTTCAATCTTCCCAGAGGTGTATTTCTAGGTGGGTGACATCAGCAACCTTGCCAAAGTTGAGTATATGAATTGTAAGGAATGTGAGTACCCTGAAAAGCATTGCTCTCTACACAGACAGGGTCAGACAGACACACACACACACACGTCTGTGGTTAGAACTCCTGCTTAACTACTTTATCACTCTACAGCAGTATGCAGTTACGGGACACGCTACAGAGATTACTGGGCTGCAATCTTCCCAGAGGTATATTTCTAGGTGGGTGACATCAGCAGCCTTGCCAATGTTGAGTATATGAATTGTAAGGAGTGTGACTACCCTAAAAAGCATTGCTGTCTACACAGTCAGAGACAGACAGACATGCACACACAGATACACACTCACACACACAGTTACCAAGTCTGGGGTTAGAGCTCCTACCTAACTAGCTTAGCACACTACAGCAATACGCAGTCATGGGATGTGCCATGAAGATTACTAGGCTACAACTCTCCCAAAGGTGTATTTCACATTGGATGACCTCAGCGGGCTTGTCATAGTAGGGCTATTGGGAGGGCGGTATGTGCATGGGCCATAACCCATTCATCTAGGGTTTGACACGCCACATGCGGGCACACACGGGGTCATAGTTAACAGGTACATGTATACAGCTGCTAGATGACTACTTCCTTGTACAGACATGTTGCACAGCTGGCACGTGCACAGCATAGTCTGTAATGCTGACAGATACCGGTGGCTAGTATCTGTAGTGAGTGACATCGGCACCTCATGTGTTTGGGTCCCTTTGGCTGTGTGCTGGGTGGGACAGGCCTGGATGGCTCTTTGTCACAGTCACCCTCTTCCACACATCTATGTATGTCTACCTTTGGCTTATTATAGTGAGTTGTCCTGACATATATGTCTGTATTCCTATCTACTGTGTGTGCAAGGCATGAGTGGTGCATACTGACGAATGTCTGCACTAACAACTGCAACTGCCAGATATGTCTGGTCCACTGGTGTTTGCAGGCATGGCCTTCATGTGTTTAAGTGTGTGAGCATGCCCAGTATGACTGTCTGTATTGAATGTGTGGATCATGTCCAGGTAGTTTGTGCTGCAGTGCTGACCTTTGTGTTGTACACTGACAGGTAGCATGCTGTCTCTGCAGGGTATCCATTGATCATTTGGCTTTGACTGTTACTAAATTTCTGCATAGCAGGGGGGGCACACCTGACTGTTTCTACATTTCTACACAGGAGTGGGGGGCACACCTGACTGTTATTAGGTTACTATGTAGGATGGGGGGGCACCTGACTATTTCTACATTTCTACACAGGGTTTGGGGGGCACACCTGACTGTTATTACATCACTAGGTAGGATGGGGGGCACACTTGACTATTTCTACATTTCTACACAGGGTTGGGGGGCACACCTGACTGTTATTACATTACTATGTAGGATGGGGGGGGGACCTGACTATTTCTACATTTCTACACAGGGTTGGGGGGGCACACCTGACTGTTATTACATTACTATGTAGGATTTGGGGGGCACATGTGACACTTGTACACATTTGCTATGACTGTATTGGTATGTCAAGTACTCCATTTCATTCTGTATTGCTAACTATCATGCTGACTAGATTCATACCAGTGTACTACAGATCATGGCTTTGGTTTCCCTACATATTATTGTCTGACTTCCCACCCTTCAGAACTAACATCCCACTGCCTGCCCTGCTGTGGTCTGTCTGTGTAGGCCTTGGGGGGAGGTTAACCATAGCCATCATTCTGGGGCCATGGCACAGGCTCTGTTTGGGTTTGTCTACACCTGTCTTGCTGGCTGAGGCTGTTGTTGGGTATGTGAACCATCCTGACTGGCATGTGTGGGTCATATGGACACACGTTGCTCAGCACATTTCCTGCAGTGGGTTTTGTCACCCTGTGTAGTACTGGCTACTATGGTGACTCCAGTATGTGTTACAGATGTCATGGTGCCATTATGGGTGTCTACTGTCTGCTGCCATAACATCCAGCCACCCAATTCCCTTGCATGCTCACATCCATACCACAGCTACAGGTAACAACACATTCTACTCCATTTGGCAATTGGTAGGTTGATTGAACTACCTTGAGGGTGTGTCAGACTTGCGGATGGTGCTGGAGGGCTGCCTATGTCAGATGCATATAGTACTCTCCCTATACATGGTTGAGCACAGGTAGTGTCATGTTTGGCATCCCTTTTACTGAATGTGCGAGTTAGAGATAGGTGTCATTCCCTGTGTCCCTACTGTGTCAGTACATGTGCTATGCGTTGCCTCTTTGCCAAAGCCAGGGCATACTGGGCATGCCTCCTTCTGCCTACTGGGGCAGGCTCAGGTTGTTCCTGTTCTGGGTCACTCTGTGCCTGTGCAGGCCTTGGCATTGGTGGGGGGCTGTGTGGCCCTGCCCCATGCTGTTCCTACTGCAGCTGTTTCTGCAGGATCATATTTTATAGCTTAGCACATACCATAACAATTTGGGTACATGTAGCTGGTGAATACTGCAAGGCTCCACCGGATGTGTCCAGACACCGGAACCATGACCTGAGCATCCCAAACACATGCTCTATTATATGTCCGGCCTGTGCGTGTGCCTCATTATGGCATTGTTGTTTAGGTGTGTGTGCATTTATGATGGGTGTCATCAGCCACGGCTCCAGTGTGTACCAAGCATCCCCCACTAGGTGACTGTATGGGATGTCCCCACTGGCAAATCATTGGTACAGCTGCATCAGATACCATATGTGGGAATCGTCATAGCTTCCAGAGCAGCCAGCACACACATTCATACGACCTGGCAGTTAATGGAGGGGATGTCCCTGTGGTTGATGTAGGCCCTACTCTGCTCACTGGGTGGTGCTTTGATGTGTATGTGTGTGCAGTCTACAGCACCCACTACCCCAGGGTATTCTGCTATTTGGTGGAAGAGACGCATATTGCTGGTCAACACCTCACGGGGGTTGAGGAAATATATGTGCTCACTGGCATGTGCTGACATGGCATCCAGGAACTGGTGGAATACTCTGGATGCTGATGCCTGTGAGATCCCCATGATATCCCTAGTTGTGCTTTGGGAGGTACCTGTGGCTAGTATACCTAGGCCTACACATACCTTGGTATCCACTGGGATGGATTCCCCCCGGTCAGTTTGGTGTGTCAGGTGTGGCCAGCACAGCTCAACAATTTGCTGTAGGAGGTCTCTGTCCACCCAATAACGCTCCACTATCTCCAGCTCATGTAGCTCCTGGTAGGTTACCTTGGGTCTGTACACTCTTCTCCATCTCCTCACTGTGGGTTGTTTGGCAGCATTCACATCCTCACCACCCTCAGCCTTTTGCACATTTTGTTCTATGTTGCCTGCTGCAGCCCTTCTCATTTTGTAGGTTTGTTTGTTAAAGTTTCCCTGCTTGTATACACTGGTGGTGTAGAGTGTGGGAAAAAACAGAGGGGAAGGTGTTTGCTTAGTTTATAGTAGTGTTCTGGGCTGGGCTGGTCTGCTGCCTGTGTAACTGGCTGATTCTGATACATTTCACCTGCCAGCTACGCTAGTTCTCCTTGATTACCTTCTTACTGCTGTTTTCCCTTCCCATTGCCTCCCTGTTTAAGCCTGTGTGTGTGCCGCGCAGAGTGCAGAAATGTGCACATTGCTGCTATTTCCTGGTTTAACTTCTTTTTTCTTTATGTAAAACCTGGTGCGAGTTGCGCACACCTGCTTAGGCTTTGTAAAGAGTGCTAGGCAGGTTTAGACACCCCCCCTAGCTTAGCTGTGCTAAGCTAGGAGCAAACCCGAGCAACAGGGCTCCAATCCGCTTACAGTATGCCTGACTCAACCCCTGTGATGTCACCTACCTCCTAGGATTGCACCAAGCTATTCCTACTCTTACCCTGTTGGGACCTAACTCACACCCTGGGGGAAAACTGGGATTCACTATCCTTACCCTCATTTGCATAGGATTGCCTGCTAATGCATAGTTACATGTCTCACACTGAGCATCCCCCCTTAGCAACCACTACTCATTGGCCAGGTTGTCTTCTGTCTGCCATTAACTTGCATGGCAGAATACTAATTTTAGTTAGAATGCTTATTTTAAGTTTATTTTATTATTTCCCCCCGATCCCGTTTGCGCCCCACTGCCTTATGCTTAAACAGCTGAGATCGGGTAAAAAAAAATAAAAAAATGTTTTTTGTTTGTTTGCAATGCCAATGGCCTTATACTTGGCCATTGGCATGCTTACTACTTGATATGAAGCCTTTATTCGGAGCTGTCGTAGTTCAATTTTGGATTTTGCAGAAATGTACTCGGTTACTGAGTACATTTCTGCAGATAGCACTAGTCTTGCATGGACTATTGCAAGCTTCCTGGATTGCAAAATCACCTCATTTGCATGGATTTCACCTGCAAATGGGGTGATTTTAATACCAGGGCTTAGTCCGTGCAAGATTAATGCAGGAGCGGTCGTGCACACCCCTGCGGGCTGTTCCTGAATTGCACGGCAGACATATTGCCTGCTTGAGCTCCTGCACCAATCTTGCACTCCGTGCAAGCTTTTTGGAATCCGGGGGACGGCCTGTTTCCCAGTTAAACTTTATGTTCTCTGTGGTAAAATTGCATATACTTTAAGTTTCACCTGCAGTATAAATCATATTGTAAACATGAATAAAACCAGCATTCAGGACACATTGTAGAAAACGATATACAAATGTAATTCACTCTTTTTCTTTTCTTAATTTCCTCAGCATGATTTAGAGCCTCATACGTACCAAATAGCTTCAGCAAACAAACCAGTTGCTAGAACAATATTATAAATATATTTTTAACATGTACAGCATGCTTATACATTTATATGTTGCATTCAGCATATTCTTTGCTGGTTCATCAAAATTATTGCTTGTATGATTATTAACTTTGCAAGAAAAAATAAAATGCACATTTACTTACTGAAACAGAAGGGGCAACTGGTAGAGCAAAGGAAGAGGCCTTTGTCAGGTTTTTTGTTTCTTCCAAAGGTGGCAACCCTAATGCCACTGCAAGTGAGTATTTTATGCAGTACTGTATACAATAAGCATATCACAATTCTTTATTTCTGCTTATATGTACCCGCTGCCTTCCAACCAGTGGCAGCTTTTCCAACCAGTGGCACCTTATATTCTATCAGCGATTAGCTGCATAAGATCATGTCCTTACCTTAATGTTATTAAACACAGTGTCAGCCTAACCAAGAACTGATCGTTGCAACTGCTTTTCTTCCCAGTGCATTTTTTTTGTGTTGCTGATATTGTATATAACATAATTTATGACAACATCATTCCAATAGGCAAAAATAGGTCAACACTTAAGATGGTTAATTAACAGTGTTTTCATACTTTTGTCCCGTGTCATGGCTAAAATGGTTCACCAGTTGTAACCCTCCCGCTGCATGACAGAACATCTGATGTAAGTTTTATGAGCATTACTCATTGATGGTCAGTTATCAGCCGCTGAACAGTTAAAATAAAACTGTTTTATCTCCCTTTTCAAAGACATATGAATACTATGCAGTACAAAGTTGCATACAGTAATCCAGTAAAAATGCAACTCTTACTGTAATTCTGGAGTACAATGTATGCTTGAAACATACATTTTCTACAACATCAAAAGAAGTGGAAGTGTCTGAAAGATCAAACTAGTCAGAATTCATATAACCGGGAAAACTCTTGGTCCATAAGTACCTGCGTGTGGAAGAGTCTTGCGGTGGGTTTCAAGTAATGTATATTATCCATACAGTTAATAACATGCTATTACTGTTATCTTTAAAACATAAATTCGTAATTATGTTTAAGGGAAATGTGTAGTTTGCTTGCACCTTTTTATGATGTTACTTTGTTAAGTGGTTCATGTAAAGACGTTGAGAGATATGTGTAACTCAAGTGTAATCCATCACTTTTTCTCCCAAGATTGTCTGTTTTTGGTGGGACTAGGAGGGACATAGCTAATTTTGTTTTAAAACAAGAAACATCTTTATTAAATCATCATATATTAATCTTTAGTATGGCTGCAAAATAAACTGCAAACTAATAAGCTTAGTAACTAAGCTTATTAGTTTGTGGTTTATTTTGCAGCTAAGCTTATTAGTTCGTGGCACCCCTGTGAGGAAGTCGTGGCTCCCCAGGGTGCCACGGTGCACACTTTGAGAACCCCTGAACTTGTTTGTCTCAGAAATGTGAGAGACCTATACATCGTATTTGCATAGTAAAGTACTGTTGCAGATGTGTGTGTTGAACTACATGTGATATACTGAGCTCATAGCATGTAAACTGTCCAGTGTTATGCACACTGACCATATGTGTGGCTCATATTTGTAGTCATTTACTCATAGAGTTGTGCTATGTCTGGCAAATCCTTGGCAAATCTGTAAAGGCTGACATTACAACATTTCATTCTTTTTCCTCTGGCTGTTCTTGTTAGGGGTTGCCACAGTGGATCATCTGTTGCCATTTCTGCCTGTCCTCTGCATCTTGCTCTGTCATACCAACCACCTGAATGTCCTCTCTCACCACTTCCAGAACCTTATCTGAGGCCTTCCTCTTTTTCTCTTACCTGCCAGCTACATCCTTACCATCCTTTTCCCAATATACTCAGCAACCCTCCTCAGCACATGTAATCTTGCCTCTCCGGCTTTGTCTCAAAACTGTTTAACATGGGCTGACCCTCTCATATACACATTGCTAATCCTGTGCACCCTCATCCCACCCAGTGCAAATCCTAACATCTGTAACTCTGCCACATCCAGCTCTGACTCCTGCCTTTTTGTCAATGCCACTGTCTCCAACCCATATAACATAGCTGGTCTCACTACCCTCTTGTAGACCTTCCCTTTCACTTTTACTGGCACTTGTCTGGCATATCACTCCTGACACTCTTCTCCACCCTCTCCATCTTGCCTGTACTCTCTTTTTCATCTGTCCTCCACAGTCGTCATTACTCTGAAATGTTGATCCCAATCATTTCAACACATCCGCATCCTCAACATTCCTCTATCCTCCTTCTCATTCACATACAGATATTCTGTCATAGTCCTGCTGACCTTAAGTCCTCTCTTCTCTAGAGCATATCCCCACCTCTTCAGGTTCTCCTAAATCTGTTCCCTACTCTCAATACAGTTCACAATGTCATCTGCAAAACATCATAGTCAAGAGGGACTCCTGTATGATCTTGTCTGTCAACCTATCCATCACCATTGCAAATCAGAAAGGGCTCACAGCTGATCCCTGATGTCATCCCACCTCCACCTTAAATGCATCCGTCACTCCCACCGCAGACCTCACCACTGTCACACCACCCTTGTACATATCCTGTACTACTATTACATATATTTCTGCCACTCATGACTTCCTCATACAATACCACAACTCCTCTCTAACCACCCTGTCATATGCTTTCTCTAAGTCCAGAAAGAAACAAAGCAACTCCTGGCCACCTCTGTACTTCTCCATCAACACTCTCAGAGAAAAAAATCGCATCTGTAGGGCTCTTTCCATGCATGACACCATTCTGCTGACCACTACTCATCACCTCCCTGCTTAACCTAGCTGCCACTACTCTTTCCCATAACTTCATGCTGTGACTGATCAGTGTTGTCCCTCTGTAGTTACTACAGCTCTGTACATCAACCCTTTTCTGAAAACAGTACCCAAACACTTTCTCTCCACTCCACATGCAACTTCTCACTTTCCAAGATATCATTAAACAATCTGGTTAAAAACACCATTGCCATTTCCCCTAAACACCTTCAGGCTTCCACAGGTATCTCATGTGGACCAACAGGCTTTCCAGTATTCATCCTCTTCATAGCTATCCTTACTTCCTGCTTGGTAAGCCATTGCACTTTCTGATTCACCATACCTACACCATCTGACCTTCTCTCTATCATTCTCTTCATTCATTAGTCTCTCAAAGTACTCTGTCCATCTGCTCAACACACTAACCTCACTTGTGGGTATGTTTCCCTCATTATCATTTATCACCCTTATCTGCCGCACATCTTTCCTAGCTCAGTCCCTCTGTCTAGCCAATTGGGACAAGTCCTTTCATCCCTCCTTAGTGTCCAACCTGTCATACAAGTCTTCATATGCCTCATCCTTAGCCTTTGCCACCTCTCTCTTTGCCATGCTCCTCATCTCCTTATACTCCTGTCTACTGTCCTCATCTCGCTGACAACCCCACTCCTTCATCCCCAACCTCTTTCTCTGTATACTGTCCTGTACTTCCTCAGTCCACCATCAGGTGTTCTTTTACTCCTTCCTCCATCCACATGTCACAGCAAGCACCTTTCTAGCCATCTCCCTTACTAGCTCTGCTGTATTTACCCAGATATTTGGTAAATCTTCACTGCCACCCAGTGCCTGTCTTAACTCTTCCCTGAACTCCACCTCACAATCACCCTTTTCCAGTTCCCACCATTTGATCCTTGGTGCTGCCTCACACTTCTCTCTTTTTGATCACCAATGTCATCTTACAGACCAACATTAGATGCTGCCTAACTACACTTTCCCGTCACCACTTCACAGTCTCCACTCTCCTCCAAAACTGGCCCTCCTACATTGGATATATTCCACCTGTGTGCATCTTCCTCCACTCTTGTATGTCACCCTATGCTCCTCCCTCTTGTTATAGTACATATTCACCACAACCATGTCCAGCCTTTTTACAAAATCCACTATCATCTCACCATCTGCATTCCTTCGCTTAACACTATACATACTCATCACTTCCTCATCCCCTCTGTTCCCTTCACCAACATGCCCATTGAAATCTGCTGCAATCACCACTCTGTCACCCTTGGGTATAGTCATCACCATGTCATCCAACTAACTTCACATTTCTTTTTCTCATCCATCGCACAACCAACTTGCGTAGCATATGCAGTTGTCGCCTCACAACAAGACGTTGTCCCATTCGATTCTCAGCTAGCGCGTCTTCTGTGGAGACATGCGTGAATGGGCGTACCTTCGTTGAAGGTTGTGCGTTAGGGCCGGCAACTCAGCACATAAAAATCAACTGCCAATCATTAGCGGACCGGTGTTCCGCTGTGGTGACCCCTAACCGGGAAAAGCCGAAAGACATGATGCACTAACAACAGTCATCATTACAGCATCATCTTCCAGCTTCATAAACATCACTCTATCAGACACTCATTTCATCCTCCAAACATGCTCTTGGCATACTATTTGTAACCCCTACCCCCTTTCTCCTCCCATCCACACCATGATAGCACAACTGTGACCTGCCTCCCATACACCTAGCTGTACTCCCCTTCCATCTGGTCTCTTGCACACACAATATATCAACCTTCCCCTGGCCATCATATCAGTTAGCTCTGTCCGTATACCAGTCATACTGCCAAGATTAAAAGTTCTTACCCTCACTACCACACTCCTAGCCTTTCTCCTCTCTTCCTGCCATATGAGTGATATACATCCTCCAGAGTATGCCTGTCAATGCAAAGGCTACTGTGCTATTGAATGACTCAAGTGTGTTACAGCAATATTAAGACAGTGTCACTAATGTTGTCCCATTGCCCCCATGTGTGTGTGGCATCCTACAGATGTCCTGCTCTAATGGGTTGGGAGGGATGACTGGGCAGCAAGAGTGTGAATACAGTGTGCTATACTGACATAGAACAGAAATGTATATCAGGTATTACCTGTGCACATGTCAGTATGAGTAGGTGTATCTGGCCGCCTCATAATAACAGACATGGGATGAAAAATGTCAGTTAATTAAGCTGCACATGTTGTACACATGTAATCTTAGTTACTATGCATCCAACAGAGTGACATTTCTACAGCTACTGATTGTTTCATTGCCCTGACACAGCCATACTACAATAAGCATGATTATCGGTTTGAAATTGGAGAGGTGTCCAACTGTGTTATGACTTTGTGTCCATGTCTAGTACAAACAGCTATATGAACACCTACATAGCTGTATGGACTCAAAAATACCTTAATTGTAAAACCTGCCTCCACCAAAGTAGAGTAATCCCTTTGCTGGACAGCAGCAATACACAAACCACAGACTTGGTCTGTATATTGTCTGTACAGGGCAAATTAAGAGCAGGCACCAACATGGCATCAAGTCAGCCATTGTCTGAACAAGCATATAAGATCACAGGTGGATTACTGTAAGGCTAACTATGAGTGCAAATTGGACACATCCACCAAGGCCAATCACAAGGCCATATTTTGATATGCCTGCAATCTCAGAGGCAACAAACCAACCCAACCTGTAATGGTGGTCAGTTAAACCACACACACACACAACATAGCTATAGCCACCCTGCTGCAGATAGGGTTAGGGCAAACATCACCCCCCTGGCTCAGCACCACTATAGGTGAATATGCACAGCACCTGCACCCCTCCCCTCATCACCAGTGAGCAGGTACATATTGCCTACTGAAAGGCAACAAATGTAAGTATCCCTGGGACATGATAACATCCCTGTCCACATCCTACATGAACTCAGGCATGTGCTCCCAGCTCCATTACACACTGTAGTCACACCAAGCCTTGGCACCATCCACACCCCATCCGCATGGAAGATGGCCAATGTCATCCGTCTACACAGACCTGAATGAGGAATAGAAGATTATGCAATTAACTGGCCTTCATTGGGGGGAATATGACACATTAGGAACAGGAGTGCAGTGCAAGCTGATACTGCGCTGATAGATTACTGGGATATGGTGTGGTTGCGAGTGGTGGCTACTGGTATTCAGTGTTCATGTGCAGGTTCTGTACATACTGTTGCGAAATATATGAGGTCCTGTGATGTGTTTCCCTGTTTATATCTTCCAGGTGCAATGTCGCTTCAGAGAAGGGCAACATTTTCAATGGCTGAGACTACCATTATCATCGAAGCCATACTACAGCACCATGCAATAATGTTCGGTCGGAGCCAGCAACAACTGCGGGAGAGAACCGGCCTGTGGGATGACATTGTCCACAGGATAAACGATGTCAGCCATGCACATACGAGTAGGTCCGGCATCGTGTAATCGACCTCATATGCCATGCCTGACAAAGGGCTGATGCCCTGGCCAGGGACTGCAGTGCCACAGGTGGGGGCTCAGCCATGCAGCCCCCACTGACACCCACCGAGGAGCTCCTTGTCAACCTTGGGGCACCCATCCCAGTACAACATCAGGGTACAGACCCCCACATGCTGGAGGTGGGTGGCACCCAGACAATGGACGAGGAGCATGCAGGTAAGGCCCCAGTGGAGATTACTAGACTAGTGTAGCAGACATACTTGTATCTGTAGAGTATCTACGTGCTAATGTCAGGTCAGATTGCAGTTGTAGATGGGGTTTTCTAATGCACAGAAGTGCACATCTATGGTGAAAGACAGCAAATTGTGTAGTATTGGAGGTTGTACTGTAAATGTGCAGACACGGTGCATCCATCCTGTACCAATGCCACATGTGTGTCTGCTGACAATACCTCTCTCCCACAACTACCTAGGTCCCTCTGGTCTGCATGTGGGACAGCAGCCTGAAGCTGGTGAGTATGGAATTGTTCTGTTGTGGTTTGCCAATACCCCAGGCATGTGAAGGGCATGCAATTTATCATGCACACAACTGTCAGTCATAGCCGTATTGCTTTATGTGCATGTTCACTTATGGTGGGGTTAACTGCATTGCATCACAGTGGTCAACACAGGGGCCTAGCTGAAGAGAATGTAACATTCCTGTAACATACCTCACAACCTGTCAGTGCAAGACGTCTGGACAGAGACCACCAAAATGGGGGGACAAATGGCTGGACATGTGTGAAACATTACTCTTATACAGTGGATATAAACCATGTACACACCCCTGTTAACTCATTACATCCAAGTGACGCCTCCAGGTGCATCTGCAGTTACCCCCTACTGCTCCTCTAGGCGTCAAATATTACTTGTTCATACTTGCATTAATAATTCCAAAGCCACGCTACATACAAGGTATCAGAATATTTTATCTTGAAGCATACATGATGGCAAACACAATTTTACTGATATTTGACCTCTGTCAATGAGTATTTATTAGAATTGTAAGGTGATAACTTCATTTTTAAATGCTTAGGCCACACCCACTAGGGGTTAAAGGTACACACTCAAAAGACTTGTACTGATGCCAGGTGTTTGCCTTATATACAAATTGAGATCACAATATGTCAGTCCACACCTTTTCCAACCTTTAATGTGACCCATAACATGAACAATTCACTTGTAAAACCAATCAATCTGTTGGGCACCAAATATGGAGTATACAAAGCTTACAATAAGCTGGGTGCATACGTGTGCACACCCTTCAGATAATATTTTATTGCAGCAGCTTGTGATTTACTGATAGCATTCAGTCTGCTTGGGTACACAGCTGCCATCAAGTAAAGGCACTCTGAGTAACACCAAACAACAGTATGCTGTCCGAGTAGGATATTTATGACATTTGCTCAGTTGCCTGCAATAGCAACAGCCATGGCTTGCAGACAGCTTACAAAGCAGCAAAGGAATCTCATATTTGAAAGGTATCACTCAGGAGTAGGGTACAACAACATTACCACAGCATTGCATACACCATGGAACACAGTGGAGACAGTCATCAAAAGGTGGATTGAATATGGGACAACAGTGCTGTTGAAAACAACCTGACATTCCTGCAAAACTGATGAAAAGACATGTCCAAATCTGGTCAGGGAGACTGACAGGAGACATACAGAAACACTGAGGGTTTTACAGGAATATCTTGCAAGTACTGGTGTTGTGTACTACATGTGAGAACAATCTCCCATATTCTGCGGAAGTCTGGCCTATGGGGTAGGGTCAGAAGATGGAAGCATTTCCCCACACCAAAAAACATCCAAGGGTGGATACAACTTGCAATACAGTAAATCAAGTCTCCCAAAGGCATGTGTGAAAATGTGTTATGGTGTAATGAGACTATGGAGCGATCTCACAGCCACAATATCAGAAGGTATGTGTGATGTACAAGCAACACCTCTTTTCACCTGAAGACCACCATCCCCATGGTGAATCATGCTGGTGGGATTGGCCTGCTGAGGGGATGCTGTTCTAAAGCCGGAACCGGGCCTGTAGTCATGGTGGTGGGAATTCTGAACAGTTCAAAATAACACTCACATCTGGCCCACATCCATCAGGTGTCTGCAAGAATGCTGAGGATGGGGAGGGGTGTCAGCCTTCAACATGACAAAGACCCAAAGCATGCATCCAAAGCTACCTAAGAATGGCACCACCTGAACACACTCATGGTTATTGATTGGCCCAGCCAGAGCCAAGACCAAAACCTGATAGCAAAACCCCAGTGTGACCTGACAAGCGCTGTGCACATGAGCTGCCCTTGCAATTTGACAGAGTTGGGAGAACTTTGCAAGGAAGAGTGGCCAAATAATACCAATTCAAGATTTGTCATGCTGATAGACACCTTCCCAAGCCGAGTTAATGCTGTAAGTCACTTACAAGGTGCTTCAACAAAGTATCATTTTAAGGGTGTGCACACTTATGCAACCATCATATTGTACATATTTCATTTATTATATTTTACACGTAACCCATTTGTTTGTTTATCAATTATATTGCACAGGTCATATGTCACATGAAAGGTGGGTAATATATTTGAATCCATTATTGCGGTCCCATCTTATATATTACAAGAACATGGCATGTTCATAGGTTCATAGGTTCATAGGTTGGTACTAGGCTATCAGCCCTAGCGCCTATACAAGCCTAGCCATAACAATTCCCTGGCTATTTCTTCCCACACTATTTACTTCCCTGGACCCCTGTCTAGCAGGGTGACTGACGTGATCCCCAGGGTGAATTTCCTTTCTCCCATCCAATCGTCAAGGTTCCTTTTGAAGAGGACCAAAGAGGCACTCTGCTTGACATGTATGGGCAATCTATTCCAGAGTCTGGGGAGTCTCTGGGTCAGGAACCTATCCCTGCAGCATGTTTTGTTTATTGTGATGACAAGGTTTAGATCCCTGGAGCGTGTGGCTCTGAGGGATTGGGATTTCTTTAAATGTAGCATGTCCAACAGCTCTGGGTTTGACATGGCCTTGTATGATAAGCAAAGATCGCCTCTGAGTAGACGATATGCAACAGAGTATAGCTGGAGTTTTTTAAGGCGGTCAGCGTAGGGCATCTGCTTTAGGCCTGTGATTCTTTTAGTGAGGTATTTCTGTGGCCTTTCCAGTTGTTGCAGATGTCTTGAGAGGTACATACCAAACGGGGCATTGTATTCTATAATGGGTCTAATGAGGGATGAGTACAGTGGGACAATGACCTCCTTTTTCTGGATGAAAAGCCCTTAGTGATGAGGTGTGCCACATAAAAGGATTTCCTGACTGTTGTGGTGATGTGGTTATCGAAGGTGAGACCACTGTCCACCTGTGTCCCTAAGTCTCTTATCAAACTTTCGGTGTTTAGTGTACTGCCACCTATATGGTAATTCACGGATACATGTTTTTTCCCAAAGGGGATAACTATACATTTCTTGGCATTGAGCTTGAGCCCATGGCTCTGGCACCAAGCATCTGTTTCTGTAAGGCCCTTTTGTAGACTATCCACATCATTTGGGGATTCAGTAATGGCTCCCAGTTTGCAATCATCTGCAAACTTTGTTATCCAGAGTGCCTTAGTGTTGGCCTGTACTTCAGAGAAGTAGATGCCAAACAAGAGCGGTCCCAGGACTGAACCCTGAGGTACTCCACTTGTTACTTGTCTGGAGCTGGATTTGGAGTCGGCTACTTTTACAGTGTGGGTTCTATCAGTAAGCCAGTTAGCAACCCATTGGGTGATGTAGGGATTAATGCCCAGCTTAGTAAGTTTATCTATGATTCCAGAGTGGGGGATGGTGTCAAAGGCCTTGGCAAGGTCTAGATAGGCTGTGTGGACCACCTTACCCTTGTCCATGGCTCTGGAGACTGATTCGAAGAAGTCAATCAAGTTCAGGAGACAAGATCGGCCCTTCACGAACCCAAACTGGGTGGGGTCCAGTGTTTGAAGGTTGCCAATGTCTTTGTTTAGAAGTTCCATGATAATACTCTCCATGCCCTTGCAGATAAGGCTTGTCAGACTGATGGGACGGTAGTTTTCGGGATCCAAGGTGGATCCCCCCTTGTGGAATGGGATAACTGTAGCTGTGCACCACTCAGTGGGCACGAAACCTGAGGTCAGGCTATGATTAAACATGACACTTAGGTGAGGTGCCAGTTCATATTGCAGTTCATGTATTACACAGCCCGGGATGTCATCTGGTCCCATGGATGCTGTATTCTTAGCTTTGGAGAGTGCGTTTTTTTACCTGTGTGGCCGTTATTACCGGAATTTGGCAATCTTCCGGTATTGAGATGGGCCATTTAGGGGGTGAGAGGGGGGTGAAGTTGGCACTGAATCGATTTGCCAGGATATTGGCAATATCCTTGGGATCAGTATATTTAATGTCATTCTGTTTTAGCTCAGAGCAGATCTGAGCATTGCCGTTTAGATTCTTGACATAGTTATAGAATGCCTTGTTGTTGTCTTTGGAATCTTTGGCAATTTTATTTTCGTAACTAGCTTTGGAGGATTTTATGAGGGATCTCAGTTTCTTACTGAGGCTGGTAGGGAAGTTTTTTGCATCCTGGGATTTTCCTCTTTTCTGCAACAGTTTCTTCCTTTTGTTGTAAAGTTTGTTTATGGCAGGGGACTACCAGATTGGCTTCTTTTTTTTGGATGAGAGCATCTTGGTTCTATTTGGGATGGCACGATTTATGCATGAGTGGATGTGCTTGTACAGTGCTTTAGTGTAGGATTCAGCAGTTGAACTTTCAGCTCCTGTCTGCATGGGTGTCATGAAGTTTGTCACTTCTGACTTGAGTAGCATGAAGTTGGCTTTGGAGAAGTTTTTTATGGAGGTTTCCTTACTTTGAGGTGGGGGTGGGATGTGGATGTTAAGGGTGATTAGCTTATGGTCAGACGTGACTAACGAGGGGGTGACCATAGGTGTGGAGCATTGATTTCCCATGTTGGTAATGACCAGGTCTAGGATATTGGAGCCCCTGGTGGGACTATGGATTAGTTGATCCAGGGCATTGGAATTTATGAATTCCAAGAACCGTTGGGCAAAGGTGTTGGTACATGAGTAGCTTTCCCAGTTAATGGCAGGGTAGTTAAAATCACCCAGTATTAGGGTGTTTGGTTCTATCTTAATATTTTCCAGTATGTTTAGAAAGGTGTGGTGAGAATCTTGGGGTATGGTGGGGGATCTGTAGCAAGCTACAATTTGGATTGCAGTCTTACCTAGTGTTAGTTGCACCTGGAGAATTTCAGACGCATTATGTTGGGCAACTAGCCTGGTGGTGTGAATATCCTTGGTGAATATTGACACTCCTCCACCTTTAGTGTTTCGGTCCTGCTTTGGTGGCTAAAAAGTGTGGTAAGAGTTGTAGCCTGGTATTGCAGGGGTGCTCTCTGGAGCCTTGAACCAGGTCTCAGTTACTGCACAGATATCAATGTTCTCCATTTTTAGGAGTGCTTCGAGAGACTGCATTTTGAGGTTTAGACTTCTAGCATTGAGTAGCATTACCTTCAGATTTTGCATGCTTGTACCTGTTGCGGTGGTGGTTTTGTTCTTTGAACTTTGCCTAAAAACGGCACTATAGGGGTGGCAAGAGCCTTAGCCAGTAACCTGAATCCCAGAGGCGACAGGTGCAGACCATCTCTGGCAAAGCATCGTGGTCAGTCAATCATGTTGTCCCAGGCAGACAGACACTGGATCCCCTTTGAATGACACCAGAAGCTTAGCCAATTGTTGAAGTCAATCATTTTGTCCTTATATTGTGGTATCATTCTGGGCAAAGACAGGATGCTACTCAGGGCTAGGGTCATACCTGCCTGGGCCACATGATCCGAGAGCTCTTCCATGTCTCTTTTCATGTAGTCCAGGGAGGTATGTCTCAAGTCATTCACTCCAACATGGACAATGACAGAGTCATATTTGTACTTGTTGTGGAGTGACTTGAGTGCATGCGTTATGTGGCGGATCCTGGCACCCGACAGGCAGCTGACTGTAATTTTCTCTTTGTTCAACCTGGTGAGAGGGACATCAGTGTGCCGGACTATAGAGTCACATCTGACTAAAGTGTTAGGTACATTGTCTTGCCTTAGGGGCTGTTGCTGGTTAGCACACAGGTGTTTTGAACTATGTGACACTTTGGTTGTGATTGGTGTTTGTTTGCGTTTCAGCTTCAGAGGCCCTTGTTGCTTGGGCAGGTTACAGTTAAGGGCCTCTGCATATGTGGATTTAGTATTGCTATATGTGGGTGTTGGTGGTGTGGGTTTAGAAGGGCTATGTGTTGCTTGAGGTGTAGTGTGGGTGTTAACCTTCTCCTCTTCACTGTCTAGCACAATCTTGGGTGGAGAGAGCTTTGCTTCCATTTTGGCTATGTAAGTGCATCTCTCACAGGTTGTAGTGTTGGGTGGTAGGAGGAGAGGGTTGTCTGTGTACATGAGGCAATTGCTACATTGCCACAGTATGCCCAGATTCACCAGGTGGACAGGAGAAATCACCGGAAGCTGACCCTTGGACATGCCTGGTTTGATGCTTTTTTTTGTAAAGTACAGGAGCTGTGTTCCCTTACCTTAGCAAGGTACTTTGCAATTATAGGCTGTTTAGTGCCTACTATTAATTTCTCCTTATTAACAAGGAGAGTTGAGAGCTTGTATCAGTTTAAGGCTTCCTCGTGCTTTCCAGCAGGTATTAGAGAAAGTGCTAGTCAAAGGGATGCTTAAAAGTAAGATGAAAAAAAATGCACACTGCAGTGTGCACTAGAGAAGGTAGACGTGAAAGTAGGTAACTTAAGTTTTACCTGTTTAAAAAGTTAAGGTTTAGTGGAGAGTTACTATTTTTAAAACAGCAAGATGGGTTGAAAGGGGTGGTCACTTTTGTATTCTGGTACTATGGAATACAGTAGGATGGCCAATAAATTTAAATATTTGAAGGGGAGGGGTTTTTGATTTAGTGATTACTCACACAAGCCACTGAAAGTAGAGAAAAAATGAGATATATGGTCAGATTAACATTAGAGGCAGGCAACTAGAAAGACAGTGGTATTTAACAAGACAACTATGACTGGATGGGAGGGAAGGAAAAAAAATTCTGCAAAATTCTGCCTGACTCAGAAGAGAGAGAGAGATGTGGTCTCTTTTGAAGTTTTAATATACTGTTAAAGCAGAATGCAGGTAAAACACAAGGTAAAGAAAACAAACTACAGTATTTAAAATATACAAAATACAAAAAATAAAAGCAAACTAACCTTTCCTTCACAGCAAAGTGTAGCAGAGTCTGGATGAGCCAGACATCTACACATCCTGCAAGGATCTGTACAGTTGTGAGGTATGTTATGTAGTACTTGCCACTGTGCTATACAGGTGAACAGCAATGATGTGTATGTGGATGCAGTCTGTGCTGGGGAAAGGCCATCACCTACTAACACTACTCATGTATCCCAGACCTCTGTATTTTTAATTACATGTAGTAAAACTGGCTGCAATGCATGATGTTGAGGGCCGTGTGTCATGCATATCACCATTTGGGTAATGTGAGGTCTGTGCAATAGATTTGTGTCACCTCACCTGTAAGTATCTGTGTGTGTGTGTGTGTGTGTGTGTGTGTGTGTGTGTGTGTGTGTGTGTGTGTGTGTGTGTTTGTATGTGTACCAGCCAATCTCAAAGTGCAGGTATTAATGTACATATGTTGTCTTCCTCTCACAGGTGGCGATGGAGTTCGGGGTTCCTCTCGCTTGGAAACTGATGTCATTGTCTCTGCAGACTCTGTCAATGATGATAGGAATAGTGAGGTACAGGTGGGGTTGTCAGGGGCTGAATCTGTGCCATTGGTTGGCATCCCACTCTTGTCCACACCATCCCTGCAGACAGTGACAATGCCCATACATACCCTGTCACCAGTGCTCACAGATGATGGACAGTTGGCAGGTGGTAGCATGGAACAGGCTAGTCTGGTGACTATGGCAGGTGTGAGTGTAGACAGGCTAGGAATAGGCTAGTCTGGTGACTATGGCAGGTGTGAGTGTAGACACTGGCCATAGCCAGAGTGCAGGTGAGGGCCCATGCAGGCAGATGGACAGGGGTACTCACAGGAGGGCTGCTGCTCATCAAGCCACTGTCACAAGTGCCACAGCAGATGTCACCAGATGCATGTTTCGGGCTGTCATGAATGCACAGGCATGTAGTGAATGGCACACCAGACAAATACTCTAGGTGGTGGATGCAGCTCTTCGTGATTTATGTGGTGACATACATGACCTTGTTGAGGCCACATGTCAAAATACTGAGGTCATGCATAGATGGTGGGGTGAGACCTTGGCAATCCTTGACCATGGCTAGAGCGTGTGGTGGGAGATAGGCATCAGCCACGTGGATGTAGGTCAGCACCAACAACAGCTGAGAGTCTACAGGGCCGTGCACCTTCACACTTCCGTAGTGGCAGTGACACCAGCACTACTGAAGGGGGGTTGGTATCCACATCACACCAGAGCAGGCCATGGGCACTTGGTCTTGTCCAGTCCCATCAGGGGCACTGATCCAGCAGACAGCCGTCACCATCAGGAAGCAGTACTGCATCTGGCCTTGGGCCTGGTGGTGCCAGTGATACCCCTGGCAGGACCAGTTCCTGTGTCCATGGCCAGACATGGTGAACTGGATACCCTTCCATGCACACTCCACAGCTGTCCAACATATCCCTGTGTAGGGCAGCCACATGGTGTGACTGTGTGCATACATACACATGCACATATCTGTATCACAGGCAGGTCACCTCCAGACACACACAGCACGTCTGCACAGCCCATCTATTGGATACTCCTCCAAACACATACTCATGATGTCAGCCATATGGCCCAGCCTAGGCCTCTGGCAAACCCACACCACACCCTGTGCATATGATGATACCTGTGCCACATCCCTGCCATCTATAACATCGATGCAGGGACATGCTAATATGGGTCTGATGCACAGAGTGAATATAGTACAGTGTAGCTATTTAATACTATGTAAGGTGCTCTCTGCTTGCATTTCTTATGGGTACACATACAGATGTATGTATCTTATTAGCCAGGATGAATTATTGCTGTTAGTACCACTGACTGAATGTAGTCTGACATGCTGCATTCTGTTTGTGTTCCAGGTGTCTGTGTGTCTGCAGGCTGTGGCCCTGCAGACATTCTCAAGAGGAAGTATGGCAGAGTGGGAATACACTGACCATGTCATAGGCAAGGTACAGCTTTATATGTACAAGTACCAGATGTGTATGCATGCAACAGTGCATGAGGGACACTGTTGTCAAACAGTGTAACCTTGCATACATACCCCTTGTCACAGACAAGTAGCCTTCAGACATGTCACCTCAGTGTTGAGTAGTACCACAGGCTCATACATACATAAAGAAATGGTTACTGCAGTAGTGTCAGCAGGTCCCTCACAAGCGTAGTCATTACATTAACTGCAACAGATTCACCTGCCAACACCTGTTGGCCCTGCCATTTCTTTCCCATACACATACACATGAGGGCATGCATGATACTATGTATGACAGGTTTGTGATATGTATTCTTGAGTTCACAAGGTGGACCAGGGAGACTAAATGGTATATCCTTTGCATACACACAGTGAGAACTGACACAGGGGATGTGCATACAGTAACACAAACACAGTTGACAATAGACAGATTAGTAAACCTACATTTCTACTTTCATGTACTGTAGTACTACATACACATGACATGCCCCACATAGATTATATGCATGGAACATAACACACAACATCTTACAACACGTGATGTTTGGTTGGTGAGATAACTCACCAGAAATAGCATGTGGAGTCATGTATTGCTCCTACAAGCCTGGACAAGTGTTAGGGTAGTAGCCATTGCATCAGCATGATGTTTTACTCAGGTATGATACCTGATGCTGGCATGTGTGTCACTGCATTCACTGTGGCTGATTTGGCAACAATATCACATACATGGGCATTGTTAACGGACACAAACCACATGTAGGTTGCAAACATCTGGATATTCCATAGATATTTGTACAGAGGACAGGTATGACCTGCACAATGGTTAACATGCTGCATGTGAGGCAAATGCCATTACCATGCTATATAAAGTAATGCCATTGGGAGGTGGTAAACAGGCATTGATGGTACACACACACACACACACACACACACACACACACACACACACACACACACACACACACACACACACACACACACACACACACACACACACACACACACGCACAGACAGTTGTCAATATTGAGATTAGAACCTCTACCTATCTAGTTATTACTACTATAGTGTTACGCAGTTATCACCTATTCCCAAGGTACTTCTAAGGTGAATGAAATCAGCAGGCTAGGTTGATGGGAAATTTACAGGGTGGTACATACATACACACACACACACACACACACACACACACACACACACACACACACACACACACACACACACACACACACACACTTACTTGCTAGTATTGAGATTATAATCCCTGCCTATCTAGTTATTTGTACCATAGTGTTACTCAGTTATCACATGCACTACAGAGCTTACTTAGCTGACAACTGGCCAAAGGTACTGATAACTGCACAGCTGAGGTAAATTATTACAGCTGCCAGGAAGTCTGCCTTCAGTTTTTCCCTTATATCTTGTTAGTTCTTTCTCTCTTGCACTTCAAAAAGCCTAATAGCTTTGCACTTCAGCAGGTTTTTGTATCAATTATTCTAGCACACCTGAGATCCATCAACAGTAGTTGTTCCTCACGGCATTAGCTCTAGTACTTAGTAGTTATGACCACCCCTCCTGGCATGATTAAAGTGTAGTTCTCTGTGCTTTTGCCCATTAACCTGGTGCACGTGAGCATTCTGAGGCAGTGTTGCAACTGCTTCATGTACACAGACTACCCTCTCCTCTAAACTCCAAACAATCATACTTGTGAAAGATACCCCTATATCACTGAATTGGAAGATATGCACTCTCCAGCAAAGACTGGACTAGCTGGTCAAGAGGAGAAGGGTCAACACCTGCACCACACCACATGGAGCACATACCCCTCCAGAACACCCACTTTCACAGCTCTGACATACAAACAAAAAACACACAACCACCTTCACAGAGGCACTCAATAGATGTTTACCCAAGCAGCAGAGACTACCAAGACAAACACCCACTCAACCACCAAAAGACAGCACAAACTACAAGACACATATCTTACCTACACAGTGTGCCCCTCAACCTAAGCCCCCAAGGCTAACCACCTTGCCCAATACAGTAATCATATGTGACTTAATAGTGAGGCACACATATGTCCCTCTCACTAGGTTGAACATGGAGAAGGTAACAGTCAGCTGTCAGGTGCCAGAATCCAACATATAACACACCCACTCAGGTCACTTCACAACAACCTCAAGTATCTCTCTGTCATTGTTCATGTGTGTGTGTGAATGACCTAAGACGCACCTCCCTGGATTACATGAAAAGAGACATGGTGGAGCTCTCAGATTATGTGGGCCAGGCAGGTTTGACAGTAGTCCTGAGCGGCATACTACTGTCACCCAGAATGATACTGCAGTACAAATAAATTATTGACTTCAACAACTGGCTTAAGTGTCTGGTGTCATTTTCAGGGGATACAGTATCTGTGTGGTTGGGATGACATGATTGACAGTCTGTGATGGCTTGCCAGAGATGGTCTGCATCTGTCACCCCTGGGTTTCCAGATACTTGCTTAGTGTCTTGCCACCCCTATAGTGCTTTTTTAGGTGGTGTTCCAAATCAAATTACCACCGTAACAGCTATATACAATCTGAGGGTCATGCTGCTCAACACTAGACATCTACATCCCGAGATGCAGTCACTTGAAGCACTCCTCAAAATGGAGAACATTGATATTTCTGCTGTAACAGAGACCTGGTTTACAGCAGCAGACAGCACCCATGCACTACCAAGCTATAACTCATTCCACACCTGTCAGCCCCAAAACATGGACCACAGCTCCAAAGGAGGTGGTGTCTCCATATTCATAAAGGATATGCACACCTACGGACTAGTATCCCAGCATAATGCATCTGAGATACTTCAGGTACAAATGACATTGGGTAATAGTGCAATCCAGGTGATAGCCTGCTATAGGTCCCCATCCATGTCCCTAGTCTCTCAATCTACATTCCTCAACACCCTGGAATCTATCAAGATCCAACCCAACACTCTCATACTAGGAGACTTCAACTACCCTTGCATCAGCTGGGAAAGATACTCGAACATACACTGGCCCAACATTTCCTGGAATTCATCAGTTCCAGTGTCCTGGACCAGCTCATTTTGACACCCAGTAGAGGAAGCGACATCCTTGACCTGTGTTGACTGCCAACATATGGGACCATTGCTTGACAACATTAGTCAAGCCCTACCTGGTCAGATCCAACATAGAGTGATCACCATGGAAATCCACATCTTACCCACGCCCCCTGCAAAGGTAAGCACCTTAGAGAACTTCTCCAAAGTTGACTTTGGACTCCAGAAAACAGAGGTGGCTAACTTCACAACACCCATGCCAATGGAAAATACCTGCATGACTGCCGAATCATACACAAATGCACTGTACAAACATGTACATCAATGCATGGAACTAGCTATGCCCAACAGAACCATGACACCCTCCTCCAAACACCAGAGGCCAATCTGGTGGTCCCCTGCCATTAATAACCTGTACAACAAAAGGAAGAAACTGTTGCAGAAAAAGGTAGAGTCTCAAGAGTGGTAAAACTCCCTTATTAGCCTCAACAACAGCTTTAGATCCCTCATGAAATCATCTAAAGCCAGCTATGATGGCAGAATTGCAGCAGACACTGACAATAATCACAAAGCCTTTGATAGTTATATCAAGAACCTCCATGGCAATACCCAGAAGTGCTCTGAGTTACTGCACAATGCTACCTCCTATATTGAGCCAACAGATATTGCCAACATTATTGCCAACACATTCAGTGCCAGCTTGACCCCTCTCTCCCCCTCTAGGGGAACAATCAGAATGCCAGAAGAATGCCAGGCACTCAGGATTACTGCCACCCACGTTAAACCTACATTGTTCACAGGCAAGAATACAGCTTCCATGGGACCCAAATTTATCAGTGGCTGTGTTCTACATGAACTACAAAGATACCTGGCACCACATCTGTGTGCAAAACAAAAAAAACGACCAGATAGAAACGCTCACGTTTATTCTAAAACAACATAAAGCTTTCGGGATTACCCTTCTTCAGTCTAGACTGAAGAAGAGTAATCCTGAAAGCTTTATGTTGTTTTAGAATAAAAGTGAGCATTTCTATCTGGTCATTTTTTTGTTTTGCTACTTTGATATTACATCTAGTGGGATAAGTGTAGTTGACTGTGTTTTATTTGTTATACCACATCAGTGTGCCCTGTTCAGTCACATCCTCACCTCAGGCTTTGTCCCTCCCAAATGGTGCACTGCTGCAGTCATCCCTCTCCATATAGGGTTAGCAGCTACAGACCCTGGGAATTATCACCCCATTAGCCTGATGAGTCTGATATGTATAGCTATGGAGCATATCATCAGGGACCTGATCGACAAACATATAGTAATCTCCTAACTCTGAACCCCACACAGTTTGGCTTTGTGAAAGTGAGATCATGCCTGGTCAACCAGGTTGACTTCTTTGAGTCAGTCACCAGGGCTGTGTATGACAGTAAAGCACTGCATACAGCCTACATCAATCTGGCCAAGGCTCTTGATACCATTCCTCAGTTAGGAATTATTGATGAACCCACATGCAGATGCCCATACCTCCCAAACCGTAAGAGCACATCTACTGGATAGTCCGTAAACCATTGGGGGAACACATAGGGACTATATCAGTGAACTATACCCGATTATCATGGACATCCGTGATTATGAATCAGAATCTAACACAGTCCTAACTAAACCCTTTCAGAACTAGTGATATTAGGTGGATAGGTGGCGGAATACATGTAATGACTAATGACAACATGTATGAGTCATAAACAGCATGTACCTCGACAAATATGTATGAATACACATGCTCTGGGACTGTCAATGTGTCAGGTTAATAGTACCAATCATCTAAATGTGTCCCTGAGGGTGTTATGCAGTGTCCCTGATTCAGTGTTCATTCTCCCCCATTCATATGTGAGGTCTGCTAGTGACGGAAAGTGCATATTCCGACGACTACCTTAGGTAGATGATAGCATAATAGGTTGGAGTTAGCACCTGTTCACCTTTGCAAGGGACACTCCCCTTTGGGCAGTTGTGTCCTGCAAAATAAATGTTATTATGGCACATGGCCTGTGATTTAGGGCAAAGAATCCATATATTGTTTGTAGTGGTTGCATAAAATGATTATGTTGTATCTGAAACACCTAGATATTATAGGAAACAGTATTAGCAACTATAATGCTACAAGAATAACCTTTACTTATGCAAACTGGTGAAGTAGTCTATTTTCTACTGGCTGTGGGTATGTGTTGCCTTGCCCAATCTGACATCTCTACATATAGGTCCTATAGGGCTGCCACCTTTCCAAATGGCCAAAGTGGGACCTGCTCCATAGAAATGTCAGATGTACCAGGTGAGAACATACCTACAGCAGTGCATAGTACAGAACTATATGTATTAGCACTAATAAAAGCTTAGTCTAGCAGCAGTCAAGTTGCTTATGCTACGTCACATAACATATAGAAGTGTCATATATACAATAACTGTTACATGCAGCTATTAAAGAAACGTAGAATATAATATTGTCCTGTAATCAGGACAGGACATTTGCTATGTCTAGATTATTTTCACATGACACATACACCTAAGGAGGGACTGCCCCACGCAAAATGGGACAGGTGTTAATCCTAAAGTCTCACCTCGGCCAATTTAAAAGGTGGCAAACCTACAATAGGTATGCGGTAGCATGACTCGGCAGATGGATGTGGTTCCCAAAACACATTTACTTGTCTGCATTGCAGAGTATCGGTTCCCATGTATCAGCCAGATGGGAGCAGATTGTATGAGGAACACGCATATAATATGATTAACTCACTGGACAGGCCGCCAATTCCGTACAGTCGAACGCCATGCCGTCGCCTAATGGTCAGCCATACCCGATACTGTAGTCATGTAGTTCGATGTAATAGGCATCACAAGGGATCGCGTCCACCCAGCATGAGTGACAAATGCAAGCACCAATGTTGGTGCATGTGCAAGTGAGGGAGCGAGCGGGTGTAAGCGTGTTTGGCTACCAGTATGCGAGTATTGCACTGTTAAAGAAATGTGGAATCTAAACAAGTGTAAGAAGCTGTAACCAGAGGTCAGCAGTGCTTAACACCACACAAACCCACGCACAACCGATCCCAACTGCCGCAATGTGCCTTACTTACTCCGTATCCAATGGCCTTGTTTTGGCTGCAAATAACCGTCCTTTGCAAGTGTTGGTAGCAACACCCTGCACACATAGCTAATGTGAAATGCCATTGCTTTTTTTAAGTATGAGGCAAAAATGTGGTCATTTTCTGAAAATCCAGACACTTTAGAGGTATGGCAGTCAGCCTAGACAGTGCAGAAATACAAGGAAATTTGGTAATGTTTCAGTTTATTTAGTTTTGCAGAGCACACCTGATTTTTCTTGTATTTGGTCTGTCCTCCATAGCATATATCAATAGAAAAGACTGGCTGCTCAATGGTACTTTAGCAGTCATATTTTTTTCTATTGGTATGTCCTTGATTTACAACTGGCACGCTGGTTGGTCTGTCCGATCAGTGTACATGTTTTTGAATAACAATAACCCATCATTGTATAATTATCAGTATATATTGGTAATGATCAGCCTCATAATTTAGTAACTGTCAGGAGCCATATTTTGAAGAGTGACTCTTTTGTTATAGCTACCAAATGAGAATATTACAGCTAGATTACTTTAAGAGTGAACATTAATTGTGTTCTTGGTGTGTAGTCTGGTGTAGCTGGTGGCATTATGTTACCATAATGACAGGAAAGCGACACTGTCACTATAAAGGTATCATTAGCCCTTGCTGGGAAACATTTTATGTGTGTGTGTGTGTGTGTGTGTGTGTGTGTGTGTGTGTGTGTGTATCTGTTTGCTTATGTGCTCGAACTCAGACACACACACACACACACACACACACACACACACACACACACACACACACACACACACACACACACACACACACACACACACACATGTTGCATATGTGCAAAATTATTTTGGCTAAGTTTTTCAGTTACTGCTGGTAAGGTAGCACCTGACAGCTGGGTTGGGCTGACAGTAATGTGAGTGAAGTTCTGGGAGGTCAGTGATTATAACTTTGCTCTGTAGTTGTTTAGTGTCAGTTGTAACCTGAGGCAGCACTAAGTATATGGCATATTCCCTGAAGGAAAATCCTCCCTCAAGGTATTTTATAGTCAGCAGTGTGGATTATGAGATCCCGTTCTCTGAATGTCAAATGAAAATTATTGCCAGTGTTGTGTGTGTACTTATTTGACTGCCTTCACTTTTAAAAAAGTTGTTTTTTGTTTAAATAAATTGTTTAACTGTTGTAGGCTACACACTAAAGTGCGATAGCCTTTTTGGATCACTTGTAGTTGTTTAAAGCTGTTTTAAGTGTACTTTTTACTGTTTTTGCCTTATCTTTTAAAAAAAAAAACAAATAAAAATCTTGTTTCCCGCCTTTCTAAGCTAGTATAGTCCAGTTTTCAGGTTAGTGCTGAATTCAGGGCTGTGTTACAAGTTTCTGAGTTGCCCATACCTTACTTGGATAGAGGGAAGTTTCTCTGTTCACCTGTGAGAGAGGGGAACTTTGAGCAGCCATCTGCCCCTGGAGGAGTGGTTCCAGCCCAGAAGTTAGTAGTTTAAAAACCGCATTTGCATGGTTTTGTGCACCGGGCAGCACCGGTTAGCTAGGGTTAAATTATTCCTGGCTCCACTAAGTCTCCTCTTCAGTTTTTCACTTGAAACTAGTCTAAAACTCAACCTAAGCACACAAAAAGCATCCTACAGTCCAGCACTTGCTCAGACCTAATAGCAAGCACTAATATACTCCGACACTTGATTGCCCAGCAGGGCAAGGCTCTTTATCCACCCCTCACCAACCAAGCAACTAAGCAGCTCACCCTACTATTCAGGCATGACCAAAGGGCAACTTCAGGTGTACTTTCCAGTCCAGCTGGTGAACTTGGGTATCCTGAGGCAATGTTATAACTGCCTCATGTACACAGACAGCCCTCTCCTCCTACCACAAAACACTAACATATGCGAGAGATGCAATTATACAGCCAAACTGGAGGCTAAGGTCTCTCCACCCAAGACTGGAACAGACAGTCATGAGGAGAAGGTTAACACTTGCACCACACCTCCAGCCTCACATAGACCTACTAAACCAGCACTGGCAAAAAATACACATAAATAGATGAAATCATACTCGGAGGCTCTAAATAAAAACCTGCAAAAGCATCAGAGAGCTCCAAAGCAGACACCCAAAAAACCTGCACCTCCCGTCACAAACCAGACAACACATAAAACACAAAATCAATGCGCCGCACAATCACAGCCCTTAAGGAGAAATAACATACCTAACACACTAGTAATAGGTGATCTATAGTCAGGTACACTGACGCCCCACTCACTAGGCTGGACAAGGAGAAGGTTACTGTTAGCTGCCTGTTGGGAGCCAGAATCCGCCACATAACACAAGCACTCAGGTCACTGCAGAACAAGTGCAAATATGACTCTGTCATTGTTCATGTTGGTGTGAATGACCTGAGATGTACCTTCCTGGACTACATGAAAAGAGACATGGAAGAGCTCTCTGATCATGTAGCCCAGGCGGGTATGACCCTGACCCTGAGTAGCATCCTGCCCTCACCAAGAATGATACCTCAGTATAAAGAAAAAATGATCAGTTTCAACAATTGGCTAAGCTTCTGGTGTCATTCAAAGGAGATCCAGTGTCTTTCAGCCTGGGATGACATGCTCGACAAGCCGCATTGCTTCGCAAGAGACGGCTTGCACCTGCCACCCCTTGGCTTTCGAATACTGGCCAAGGCTCTTGCTGCCCCCATAGTGCCTTTTTTAGGCAAGGTTTAAAATTCAAACCCACCTCTGTAAACAGCACAAGTAAAAAAATGAGGGTTATGCTACTCAGCGCCAGGAGTTTAAATCTCAAAATGCATGTGCTCGAAGCACTCCTAAATATGGAGAACGTCGACATCTGTGCAGTAACTGAAACCTGGTTCAAAGCTCCAGAGAGCACTCCAGCACTACTGGGCTACAACTCATACCACACATTTCGGCCACCGAACATGGACCGAAACACAAAAGGAAGGGGTGTATCCATATTCATCAAGGATACCCACACGTCCAGGTTAGTGGCACAGCATGATACCTCTGAAATCATCCATGTGCAACTAACATCAGGCAAATTTGCAATGCAAATTGTGGCCTGCTACAGATCACCCTCCATGACCCAAGACCACCACTCCGCCTTTCTGGAGACAATGGAAAACATGAAGACCCTACCGAACAACCTGATATTGGGCAATTTCAATTACCCTACCATTAACTGGGAAAACTACTTGAGTACAAACTCTCAGGCTCATCGCTTCCTGGAATTTATCAACTCAGATGCCCTGGATCAGCTGGTAAACTCCCCTACCAGAGGCCACAACATATTGGACCTGGTCATCACCAACATGGGCAACAGGTGTTCCGCACCGGAGGTCATCCCCTCACTGGTTAGATCAGACCATAAACTAATCACTCTGGATGTCCACATCCCACCACCACCCCCAACCAAGGAAACCATAGTGAAAAACTTTTCTAAAGCAAACTTCAGCTTACTTAAGGCAGAGGTGGTAAGTTTCACAGCCCCCATGCTAAAGGATAACACTGCCCAAGATGCATAATCCTTTACAATTGCACTCTATGAGCACCTAAAAGGATGCATCGATCATGCCATCCCTAGCAAAACCAAGACTCACTCCCCTAAGAGAAGGAAACCTGTCTGGTGGACCCCTGCCATAAACAGATTATACAACAAAAGGAGGAAACTAGTTCAGAAAAAAAGCAAATCCCAAGAAGGAAAGACATCTCTGATCAGTATCAGTAAAAAACTAAGGTCCCTCATAAAATCATCCAAGGCTAACTTCAAAAGAAAAATAGCCAGGATTCAAAAGATAATCACAAAGTCTTCTTTAGCTATGTGAAGAATCTAAGTGGCAACTCACAGATATGCTCTGAACTAGTGCAAAATAGCACAGAATATACTGAACCTACTGATATTGCCAACATCCTGGCAGATAGATTCAGTGCAAACTTCACCTCCCTCTCATCTTCAAAAGGGCCCACAACAATACCGGAAAAGTGTAGTGTCCCGGAAATCACAGAAGCACAGGTGAAAACAGCCCTTTCAAAAGCCAAAAACACAGCATCAATGGGGCCAGATGGTGTCCCAGGCTGCATCTTGCATGAACTACAGAATGAACTAACCCCCCACCTAAACACGCTGTTCAACCTCAGCCTCTCCACAGGCTACGTGCCCATAGAATGGCACACAGCAACAGTTATTCCGCTCCACAAAGGAGGGGCCACAACTGACCCGGGTAACTATCTCCCCATAAGCCTGACTAGCCTGGTCTGCAAGGCTATGAAGCGCATCATCATGGAACTCATTAACAAAGACATTGGGAACCTCCAAACAATTTTTCCCAACCCAGTTCAACTTTGTTAAAGGAAGATCATGCCTACTGAACCTGATTGACTTCTTCAAGACAGTCACCAAGGCCATAGACGAGGGAAAGGTGGTTCACACAGCCTACCTTGATCTTGCCAAGGTGTTTGACACCATTCCTCACTCAGGTATTATAGAAAAATTCACCAGCCTGAACTTAAACCCCTATATCACAAGATGGGTTGCCAACTGGCTTGCAGACAGAACTTACACGGTAAGAATAGCGGGCTCCAGGTCCAGCTCTAAACCAGTCACAAGTGGTGTCCCGCAAGGCTCTGTCCTGGGACCCCTACTGTTCGGCATATACTTCTCAGAAGTACAGGCAAACACAGGAGGACTATGGTTAACCAAGTTCACCGATGACTCCAAACTGGGAGCCATAACTGACTCTCCGGCTGACACGGACATCCTTCAAAAAGGCCTTACTGAGACAGACACCTGGTGTCAAAGTCATGGCCTCAAGCTAAATGCCAAAAAATGCATAGTCATCCTGTTTGGGAAAAACAAAACACCCATGAATTATCACATAGGCGGCAGCCCCCTTAATACAGAAGAGGTAATAAGAGATCTGGGGACCCAGGTAGATAGTAATCTCTCCATTGACAATCATATTGCCAAAGTAGTTAGAAATTCCTTCTATGTTGCCCATCTAATTACTAAAGGGTTTGCATCTAGAAATAAAGAGGTTATAGTGCCTCTCTACTCGTCACTCATCAGACCCATCATAGAGTACAATGCCCCATTTAGGATGTACCTCACAAGACACCTCCAACAGTTGGAAAGACCACAAAAGCACCTCACCAAGAGGATTACTGGCCTCAAACATATGTCCTACTCAGCCCAACTGAAAAAACTCCGGCTGTACTCAGTGGCATATCGCTTACTCAGAGGTGATCTCTGCCTGACTTACAAAGCCATGTCCAACTCAGAATTGATGGACATGCTCCACCTAAAGAAATCCAAGTCACTGCGAGGCACGTGCTCTAGTGAGCTAAACCTCTCCACAACAATAAATAGAACATGCTGGAGGGATAGATTCCTGTCACAGAGACTCCCCATGCTTTGGAACAAAATTCCTAACTACATTAGGCAGAGCCCCTCACTAACACTCTTCAAGAGAAACCTTGACGAGTGGATGGGTAACAGAAAATACACCCCTGGGATCACTTCATTGGCTGTGCTTGACAGAGGCTCAGTTAATTAATCAATGGGGCAGCGAAGGCTGACACACTCTAGCTAGGCTTATAAATGCCCTCGGGCAGATAGCCTAGTACCTACCTATGAACCTATGAACCTATGGTGTGGATTTAACAGCTGTAATTTGTCAAATTAATTAGTGGTGTGAATATAATTATAGACCTGTATCATTATGTATTAACTGGTTTGCAGAAGTGAGGATATTAGGAAATGAACTTATCTTATAAAACAAATTTATTAACAAAAAGTGTCTGTACCCCTGTAGCCACAAGGTAAGTATAAAACAGTATATCTTGTATAACAATTATTTTGTTTTATTAGTCACAGCATCTAGGAAATGGGCATAATGAGTCCAAATCCAGTCCACTGGATCTGTAGACAGCCTGACAGAGGCTGTAGGATTGCGGCATGGAACAAAAATGTCACCAAGTATGTCCTCTGATGATCTTAAAATGTACCCTGAGTTAAAGAGGCTAGAGATAGAAAATAGGAATCTAGAAGTTAAAGCTGCAGACAGAATGAAAAACATGAGTAACAGGAGCTGGAGAAGGAGTGAAAGGAAAGAGAAAAGTATCACCAGCCCAAAAGGAGCTACTCTTTATTTGCCAAGTGCATGTGAACATCAGGGATGGATACCCAGCCATGAAGACCAAGGTTAGTATATAATTGTTTCTTCAGTAAAAAGGTGGAGATGATTTGGGAATTTTAGCATGGATGTAATCAACAATGAATTCTCCAGGAACACTGGGTAAAGTTTTAAAGGCTTTGCTCATTGGTAAGGTAACGCATGCTTTGTTAAAGATGAATGATGTTGATTGTCTTGATTACTTGAAAGTTAGAATGTTCTTTTTGAATGTTTTAAGGTTACACCTAAGGCTTATAGAAAAAAAGGTTAGAGAATATAAAATAAAATCTGAAAATAGTCTTAGTGATCTCATTGCAAAAAGAAACATTTACTTTAATAGGTGGTTGGTGCGGTAGATGTCAAGTTACTTCTCTTGAAATTTCGGCAGATGTTTTGATAAGAAAGCAAGTACTCAGTACCTTGCCTGAGGGCATGATTATCTGGTCAACACACTGGGAATGTACCTCAGTTGAAGTGATGACTAAAAAGGTTGATGTGTATCTAGCCAGGATGACACAACTGCACAAGAAGGTGAGCACTTAACACTACACATGGTATATGAAAACCCATGGGGCAGACTGAACCATCACAACATATTCCACATGCAAAGGAGGAAGTCACTGGTTCCAGTACATACCAATGTGTTTCAAATATTTAATTGGGACATGTATGGCACAATTATTTACAGAAACTGTGAGACAAAGTGGACAGCAGAAGCCACAACATGTAGCTAGCTGTTATGAGTTGTCTTCAAACTGCATCAGCCACATATTATAACAAGACTAGGTACCCTCCGTGGTATCAGGTAAAAAAAAACATTGATGAGATGGCTACTGCATTAGACATAACTACTGTTAAGCCTGTGGTTGTTAGACAGAAACATTACCTGCATGGGAAGTCCACTCTGATTGCACCATGGGAGTGACACCTTTTCAGGTTCCATTGGCCAAAGTTCACTTGCAGTGGGAAGGAGGCAGGGAGACATGCAAGTGGTAGTGTTTAATGGTATCACAGCTGACCTTTCTCAGGAAATTATTTTGATGATATTGTGCCTTATGAACATGTCTTACCAGCAGCAAGGCATGGAGAGAAACGCGAAGAAGGCGGAATGGAGTTAGTGGTTACACCTCTAACTAATGCTAGTGTTGTGGCTGCTTCAGCAGAAGAGCTAGGTAGTAGTTGCAAGACTGAATCTGAATCACCTCTCTACAAAAGTCGGACTTCCAATGAAAGGGGCAACTATAACATATAGGTGCCACCTCTGGGGTGAATTTATGGTTACCCATCCAATTGTAAGGGTTTCACTTAAATAGGGTCATTGAGGAGCTCTGCTTCACATGAAGTGGGAGCTTATTCCAGATAAGTGGAAATCTCTGGGAGTTATAGCTGTCTCCCCCATGTGTTCTGTTAATGTCACAGGCCAGGTTGAGATCTTTGGAGCAAATGACTCTTGTCCCATTTGATTTGCAGATGTGCAGCATTTCCATTAGGGCAGGGCCAGAGACTGCTCTGCAGGCCAGGTACAGGTCAGCTCTCAGCAGCCTGTATGATACTCCTACTCAGAAGAGTTTTCAAGACCCTGGAAGCTATTGGTTAGAAACTTCTATGGTCTCTCCAGTAACTGCAGGTGTCTAGTGATGTACATACAGAAGGGAGCATTGCTCTCAATTAGTGGTCTGATAAAGGTCACGTACAGTGGAATTATGACCTCCTTGGTCTTGGATACAATGCCCTTATTTATGAGATGTGCAGTGTAGAAGGCTTTCCTTACCACTATGGACACATGGTGATCGAAATTTAGATTGCGATCAACCTGTGTTCCCAAGTCTCACCCCACTAGGTTTGAGCTTAGAGGGATGCTATCTATGTCATAATTAGCAGGAGCTACTTCCTTGCAAAAGGGGATAATGAGGCATTTTTATATTTAGTTTTAGTCCATGGCTTTGGCACCAATCATTTGTTTGTGTCAGTCCCTTCTGTAATATGTTGACATCATTGGGGGACTCCATGACTGAGCTCAGTTTACAGTCATCTGTAAATGTGGTAAGCCACAGGCCATCTACTTTTGTCTGGACTTCAGAGAAATGGATTCCAAAGAGTAGAGGGCCTAAAACTGGGTCTGATCAAGAGTTTGAAGGTTGACTATGTCCTGGTTGATAAAGTCCATGATGATTCTTTCCATGACCTTGCAGATAAGGCTGCTTAGGCTAATGGGTCTATAGTTCTCAGGGTCAGTTGATGGACCCCATTTGTGCAAGGGGATTAATGTTGCTGTTCTCCACTCAGCTGGCACAAAACCAGTGCTCAGGCTGTGGTTAAAGAGAGTGCCAGGTGATTCTGCTAGGTCTTGTTTTAGATCTGGTCCCATAGAGGCCATAGTTTTGGCCTTTGAGAGCACTTGTATGACCTGTTCTTTGGAGATACTCGGTAAAGGACTGGTGTCAGGAATACTATGCAGTATGGCTGGTGGAGATAGGGAGGATGAAGCTATTGTCAAATCTGTCAGCTAGTAGGATGGTAATTTCTTCAGGATCAGTGTGAATGGTGCCATCCACTATACGTTCGGCACACAGCTGGGCATTCCTTTTTAGGTTTCGGACATACCTAAAGAATGCCACATGATTGTCTTTAGCTAGGGATGCTAATTTAGTCTTGTAACTGGCTTTAGCGGAGTCTACAAAGTTTCTGGTTTGCTTGTTTAAGCTGTGGAGGGTAATCTTCCTTTGCTGAGTAAGTTCCCTCTTGTTCTTAGATAACAGTTTCATTCTTTTGTTATATAACTTATTTATACTTGCAGTCCACCAGGGTGGCTTGTTTTCCTGAGAGGACCTGGTTTTAGTCCTGTCAGGTACAGCTGAGTCAATACATTTATTTAACTGGCTATATAGGGTGTTCATGTGCTTCTCTGCATAGGAGTTGTTAGCTGTATTAGCATGGGCTTTGAAACCTTTTATACCATCACTTAGAAATTATAGTTTGCTTTGGAGAAAATTTTCATTTTTTTTCTCCTGTGGGGGTGTCAGATTTGATCTTTACTTCAAACGTGACGCATTTATGGTCTGAGTTAACCAGGGAGGGCAACATACTGGGGGTAGTGCAGTGACCCCCCATGTTGGTAAGTACTAGGTCTAGGATATTTGAGCTACTTGTGGGGGTGCAGACTAACTGCTACAGGACATTTGAATTAACAAAGCCCAGGAACCTGAGAGTGATTGTGTTTGTGCTCTTATAAGTCACTCACTCGATGGACAGGTAGTTGAAGTCTCCCATGACCAAGGTGTTTGGCTGTATATTGAGTGACTCTAGCAAGACCAAGTAGGTGGTGTATTTCCCCTGTTTCATGGTGGGGGACCTGTAGCTAGCTATGATATGGTAGGGTATCTTACCTATAGTTAATATGACCTGAAATAGCTCAAGAGAGTCATATTGTTTCACCAGTCTCGAGTTGTATTTGGATTTAATGAAACTGGTTCTTTCACGCTCATTTTGGGGTCTGAATGTGTGAAAGGCATTGTAGCCTTGTATGACCAGAGTACTCTCTGTTGGCTTAAGCCAAGTCTCAGTGACTGCATAGACACCGGTATCTTCCAAGGTGGGGAGTGCTTCCAGGGAGTGCAGTTTACTGTTTAGACTCCTAGCATTAAGCAGCATGACCTTGAGTTTGCCTCTACTGGATTTTTTTACATCAGAAGTTTTCTTCATTTTGGCATAGCCTAAAGAAGCCACTATGGGGGATGCAAGCATCTTTGCCAGTATCTGAAAGCCTTGAGGGGAAAGGTGAAGGTCATCTCTGGCAAACCTTCGTGGTCTGTTGACCATGTCTTCCCAGGCTGACAGATACTGAATCCCCCTGGAGTGACACCTGAAGCTATGCCAATTGTTAAAATCAGTCATTTTTTGCTTTTACTGTGGCATCATCCTAGGGGAAGGTAGAATGTTGCTTAGGGCTAAGGACATACCTGCCTGGGACACATAATCTGAGAGTTCTATCATGTCTCTCTTCATATAGTCCACAGAGTTATGTCACATGTCATTTACTCCAGCATGTTCTATGAAAGAGTCATAACTGGAATTGTTGCTGAGTGAGTTGAGTGTGTGTGTGTGTGTGACTTGATGGAGCCTGGCACCTGACAGGCAGCTGACTGTGACTTTCTCATGGCACAACCTGGTGAGGGGGACATCTATGTGTCTCACTATAGAGTCGCCCATTACTAGGACATTAGGTTTTGAGATGTTTTGTCTTAGGGGCTTAATTGCTGAGACAATGATAAATGTGTTATGTGTAATGGTGGATTCAGTGTGTACCAGTACGTGTGGGTTGTTTGCACTTGGGAGGTCTCTGGTCTTTTGGTAGGCTCTTGATGAGTACCTCCACATAAGTGGGTTTATGCATCTTCACTTTATCTTGTGTAAGAGGAGAGGTGTGTGTGCTGATAACCTGTTTGATGTCTTTTGTATTATTAGGTGAGAGGACTGATTCAAGTTTCATGGTATAGTTACATCTCTCACGTACTGTACTTGTTTGCTTTAGGAGCAAGTGGTTGTCAGTATACATGAGGTAATTGCTATATTGCCTCAGGATGCCCATATCAATCAGGCTGGCTGGAGAAATGTTAAGAAACTGATTTTCCATAGTAGCAGGTAATTCTTAAGTACTAATTTTTGAGAGGGCAAATTATATCTGCTATTGCTTCTCAGATTAACAAGGGGACTTAATTCTATAGAAGATCAGGGATGAAAAGTGTGGCGATGCTGCTCAGTGCTCAACTGAGTTGCTTACGGAGCAGAAGTGTGCAACTCAGTTGATCAAAGAGCAGTACGGAAGCCTGGGAAGGTTTCACTGACTGGAGTCTAGGGAAAAAAGTGTTTCTAGGCATTTGCATCCGTACAAGGCACTGTTAACTTCCTTTGCTTGGTGTGCAGCTATGTGCAAACACAAGGTTTATAGGAAATAACACAATGATCCTTTCTCCAGCGATCCCCATCTCAGATAAGGCTATATCCACACTCTTCTGCCACAAGAGTGCAGGGGAGACTTTCTTAATGTAAGATGGCTTAATTTGAGTTCAAGTGTATGGAAAAGCAGACTAGACTCAACAAGTCTGGATCTAGTCCATGCTAATGTAAACAATATTTCAGTGCAAAAGAAGTGCAGGAAATAAGCAGGCACAAACAGTAAAAACAGTCAAAAAGGCACACATTAATGCAGTAAAACAGTACAATGCAGATGAGAAAGTGCAGATCAAATTCAAAATAAGCTTGAATTCTTGCTCTTAGCTTTGGATGGCTTGGATTCAAGTAGAAACACTTTTGACCTCTGGCAAAAGAAGCCAAATGCAGAGCAGCTCCAGTTAATTGAGCTAAAGTGAGACAGACTCCATACTCACATCTGCAAGGTAAACACCTTAACCATTATGCCAACTTCTTAGCAGTTTTGGATTACAGTCCTACATTTGCAACCCAGCACTGGGGTGGTATCAGAAATGCAAAAGTAGATGATCTTTCAAAAAATGGGGCTGGATAGCATTTTTTGAGAAGCAGCCCTAATATCTATGTTATGTTTCTTGATAGTGTTTCAAGAAAATTGCCTTCACTCTAATAACAGGAGCACTGTGTGATGATCGGCTATATGAAACTTGTCATTGTCTTTCAGTAAAACATGTCACTAATAATGAAAATGCAGAAACACCATATTAAGCCAAGTTAAATGCGTGTTTTTAAATGAAAATGTAAGACATTAAGAAAATCTGTGATTGTTGTATCCATTAAATCATGTAAATTGTAAACAATAAAAGAATTGGGTAAAAATCCACAATTGTCTTTCTAGAAGAAATGTAGCAAGCCTTGAAAACTAAAATTGCACCTTGTACACATTAAAAGATTTTTTTCAAGAATTACCTTTTCATGGACCTGCATCCCTCCACCATGATTGTGGAAATAGGAAGCTTCTCATGTGAATTCTAAACCAAAAATAATGTGCAAACCCTAGGACTGTTTTACGTGGCAAATGGATTTTGTCTTCTAGAACATGGACAAAGGACCTTTTGGACTGAGAGCTCATATCTGGGATTTATTGCTTGTTAGTTTTCTTCTTCTGCTAAATGTTGTTAACAGCCAAAAGGAGTAAATCATAAGCTACTTGTATCTTAGGATTGAAATAACTTTAGTTAGTATATAGGTTCATAGGAGGTTACTAAGCTAATTGCTCTAGAGCTCTTGCTAGCCTATCCATAGTTATCCCAAGCTGCTCCAGTTGCTGGTGGTTAGGTGAGTGAAGTTTGGAGAGGTAAGGGTTTATGGTAGTTAATACAGACTTCCTCCATGCAGGAGGGACATGGGCACTACCCAGGAGTGAATTTATGGTCACCCACCATTAATCTAGGTTGCATTTTAAAAGTGACAGGGAGAGGCTCTGTTTCATATGAATAGGAAGCTTGTTCCGGATAAGTGGCAGTCTCTAGGAGATGTATCTATCTCTCCAGCATGACCTGTTTGTGTCAGAAGCTAGGTTAAGACCCCTGGAGTGACTGACCTTCTTGCAGTTTGATTTATGAATGTATAGCATTTCCATCAAGGCTGGGTCAGAGACTTCCCTATAAGCCAGGCACAAGTCACCCCTTAGCAACCTGTAGGAGACAGAATACAATGACAGCTTTCAGTCTTTCTGCATAAGACTTCTTTTGTGTACCCTGTAATTTCTTGGTGAGAAACCTCTGTGGTCTCGCCAGTTGTTGCAGGTGTCTGGTGAGGTACATGCAAAAGGGAGCAGTATACTCAATTATTGGTCTGATGAGGGCAGAGTATAATGGAATTATGACATCCTTAGATCTAGATGCGATGCCTTTACTTATAAGATGTGCTTATAGAAGGATTTCCTTACTACTGTGGATACATGGTGGTCAAAGTTCAGATTGCTATCAACCTGAGTACCCAGATCACATACCACTGAGTGCACACTTTGGTGGTGCTGCCTATAATGCAATTAGCAGGGATGTCAGCTTTCCCAAAGGGAATAATAATGCATTTTTTGCATTTAGCTTTAATATGTGGCTTTGGCACCAATCATTTGACTGTGTTAATCCTGTCTGCAGTATATTAACATCACTGGGGGACTCAATGATTGCTTCCAATTTGCAATTGTCAGTGAATGTGGTTAGTCACAGGTCATCAAAGTTTGCCCAGATGTCTGAGAAATAAATTCTGAACAGCAATGGGTCCAGCACAGAACCTGGTGGTACACCACTGGTGACTGTCAACAGTATGTGTCCTGTGAGTGAATCAGTTGGCTACCCATCTGGTAATATAGGGGTTAATTCCCAACTGGGAGAGTTTCTCTATAATACCTCAGTGAGGGATTGTGTCAAATGACTTGGATAGATCAAGATAGGTGGTATGCACTGTCTTTCCCTCATCTAGGGCCTTGATGACTTTCATGAAGAAGTCAACCATTTTTAACAGGCATGATCCTCCTTTAATGAATCTGAACTGGTTGGGTCCAGAGTTTGGAGATTACCTATGTCCTTGTCAATAAGGTTCATAATGATTCTTTCCATGGCCTTGCAGATGAGGCTAGTCAAGCTTATGAGCCTATAATTCCCAGGGTCGGTTGATAGTCCTCCTTTGTGCAGAGGGATTACTGTTGGTGTCCTCCATTCTGCTGGAACATAGCCAGTTTTCAGGCTGTAGTTAAACAGGGATTCAAGTGGGTCTGCTAGGTCATGTTTTAAGTTGTTTAAAAGGCAACCTGGGATGTTGTCTGGTCCCATTGATGCTGTATTTTTGGCCTTGGAGAGCAGCAAGATGACCTGCTTTCTTGAGATAATAGGCTTGCGGAATGGTGGCAGGTATACTTTTGGGGATGACTGGAGGGGACAGGGGGTTGAAGGTTTCTCCAAATCTGTCAGCTAGAAGGTTGGCTATTACCTCTTGTTGTTATGGATGTGACGTCCACAACCACATAGTTAAAGAATACCTTAAGATTATCCTTAGCTAGGGAGGCTATTTTTGCTTCATAATTAGCTTTGGAGGACTTGACAATATCTCTAATTTGTTTTTTAAGCTAGAGAGGGATTTCTTCCTCTGCTGAGAAAGTTCCCTCTTATTCTTGGACATTAGTTTATTTCTCTTGTTGTATAGCCTGTTTATACTAGGTGTCCAGGTATATGTTTTTTTTTTTTGGCAAGACCTGATTTTAATGTGGTCAGGTAAGCTAATTCTATACAACTGTTTAAATGGTTATAGAGGGCATTGGTGTACACCTCTATGCATAGGAGTCCATGTTATCTGCATTTAAGGGGGCTTTGAAACTTCCTACACCATCACTTAGGATGATGAATAATCCCAGTCCCCTAATGTAAAAGCTCAGTAAAGGAGTGTCCAGAGTGAAATGCTATAGCAAACAAACTTAAAAGTTAGGATACGGATAGAGCGGTGTACTTTGTAAATGTCATCTTTATATTGAATCCTATGGTGATATTTTCTTGTGTGAGTATTTATTTGCTAAATTTATTTAACATTTGTTTACCAGGACGTCCAACTTGGATCAAAGCCAGTTTTCAGCAGAGGCCCAGGGAGAAATGCTCCAGAAGTATGTCTTGGTAACATGGGAGGAAACCCTTACAAATGCAGGGAGGACATGCAGACTCCAAACAGAAGGCACTCCGCTGAGAACTGAACTGGAGAACCTCTTGCTGTAAAGCAACAACACTATCACTGCACCATCCATATATTAATTATACAAAGTGCAAAGTGCATGGCTTAAATCTACTTGTTTTATATAGTTTACTGTTCAGACTAAAAGCATGTGGCTCATGGGTTATATATTTGTATAAAAAGGTAATCACAAAACATGATGTCTTGTTAACTGTTGACCTCTGCCTTTCAAAGAGTTACTATTTTAGTCATAGGCATCAGATGAGATGGTTTGTTTTAACAGTGGACAGTATTTTTCCCTTTATGTGGTAAGCTGCTCTAGATGGTGGTCATAATTTACTGAAACAAATGGAAAAGGGTACTAGTATTAGAAGAGTATCGGTAGCTGGAAAAGATTTTGTGTTTGTATATGTGTGTGTGTGTGTGTGTGTGTGTGTGTGTGTGTGTGTGTGTGTGTGTGTGTGTGTGTGTGTGTGTGTGTGTGTGTGTGTGTGTGTGTGTGTGTGTGTGTGTGTGTGTGTGTGTGTGTGTGTGTGTGTGTGTGTGTGAGTGTGTGAGTGTGTGTGTGTGTGTGTGTGTGTGTGTGTGTGTGTGTGTGTGTGTGTGTGTGTGTGTGTGTGTGTGAATGTGTGTGTGTGTGAACATTATCAGAAATGGTAGCGGGAATCAAGACATGTTCCAGAACAGGAAGATTGTCTGAATCACTTTGAGATTTAGAGTCTATATTGTAGGAACATTGCTGCAATAATGGTTCTGATACAGGAAGTAGATGTCTGTGATTTCTCCTATACTCTGCACCCTTGGATTTCACAAGATAGGACCTAGGCTCTTCACATATATTTGTTACTTGAGCAATCTAGTTGGAACCTTTTGCTGTTTGTATCCTCACTGTCTCTCCTTCTTTCAATGGACGAAGAAACCTGCTTGATTTGTCATAGTTGGACTTCTGGAAAGAACACTTTCTAAATAATTGGGCTTTGATTGCTTTGTTGTTTTTAGCTTTAGGCCTTGATAAACTGGAACTAATAGGCAGTATTGTTCTGGTTTGCTCAGACAGAAGTCTCTGAGCAGGTGAGCCAAGTATATTGTTACGGGATATGTTTCCAAGACTGAGTAAATTCAAAAAGGCATCAGTATTGTTATGCTTTGACTTCTAAAGTAATTTCTTTGCACTCTGCACTGCACATTCAGCTAGTCCATTTGACTGTGGATATTCTGGACTACTAGTAACATGTACAAAGTCCCATTCTTTTGCAAATTTCTGAAACAACTGACTGGTAAATTGGGTACCATTGACAGAGATAAGCTTTTGTGGATTTCCATGGACTAAGAACTGATGTTTCAGATTGGTTATAACAGTAGTGGATGCTAGGTTATGTAGTAAATCAATCACAAACCAGTTCAGATAAGAGTCTACCAGTACTAAGTAATGTTGATTGTTCCACTCAAATATGTCAGTGGCTACTGTTGACCAAGGTAGTTCAGGAACTTGACTTAGCTGAAGTGGTTCTTTTTGCAAATGCGGTTTAGTACCATTGCATACTGAACAAGAAGAAAGTACTCTATCAATGTCTTTTGCTTGAGAAGTACAAAATACTAGTCCTCTCACCCTTCTTTTGGTAGATTCAGAACCTGGGTGACCATGATGCAAAATCTGGATGTATTCTTGTTGTAAGGAAGCAGGAACAGCAATTTTAGGACCTTTGAAAATAATGCCATCTTCCATCAACATCTCATCTCTGTAAGAAAAGTAGGGTAGAATTCAGGTGGTATAATAGATTCCTTTGATGGCCATCCAACATTGCTGTAGTAGTTGAGCTTTTGCAAAATTGGATCAGTCTTTGTATGATCTCTTAGCTCATCAAGCCTTGGGGTAGAAAAATTATGCAGTTCCATAACATTGAAGTCAAAGTTTTCTTTGTCAAGCTGTTCCACTGTGTTTCTGGGCAATCTGGATAAGGTATCAGCCAGATAAAGAAGTTTGCCTTTTGTATAGGCCATTTTGTACTTTTGCAATTTAAGCATCATTCTTTGCAATCTTGCTGGAGTTGAATGCATAGGCTTCTTTAAAATAGTAATCACAGGTTGATGATCAGTTTCAATCTGAATATCTCAACTATAGATATAATCATGAAACGTGGAACATGCAAACACTATTGCCAAACGTTCTTTCTCAATATGAGCATATTGCATTTCAGTTTGGGTGAGTGTTTAGATGCATAGGCTACTGGTCTACCCTCTTGAAGAATAACTGTACCAAGACCAATTTTGAAGCATCGCAGGAAATAATTACTGGTTTGTTGACATCATAATATCTTAATGTAGGCGGAGTAGCAACTTTCAGCTTAAAGTCTTCAAATGCTTTCTGGTGATGTTCTAACTATGACCATGGAACATTCTTATGTGTTAGCTCTCTCAAAGGCGCTGTCAACTCACTGAAATCTGTTATAAACTTGCCTAAATAGTTGACCATACCAAGAAAACATTGTAGAGTTTGTACATTATCTGGTGCTGGCATTTCAAGAATGCCTACTTGCTTGGACGGGTCTGGTCTCAAGCCAATGCTAGTAAAAGGAAGTCTCTGGAGAAGGGAAAAACATACTCGGAGGCTCTAAATAAAAATCTGCCTAAGCAGCAGAGACCACCAAAGCAGACATCCAAGCAACCCCTACCACGAAACAATACCCACATAGCACATAGCTCACAAAGTCAGTGTGCCACACAGTCACAGCCCTTAAGGCTAAACAACACACCTAATACACTTGTAATAGGTGACTCTATTGTCAGACACACTGATGTCCCACTCACCAGGCTGAACAAGGAGAAGGTCACTGTAAGCTGCCTGTCAGGTGCCAGGATCCACCACATAACACAAGCACTCAGGTCACTCCAAAGCAAGTACAAATATGACTCCGTCATTGTCCATGCTGGTGTGAATGACCTGAGAAGTACCTCCCTGGACTACATGAAAAAAGACGTAGAAGAGCTCTTTGATCATGTAGCCCAGGCCAGTATGACCCTGACCTTGAGTAGCATCTTACCCTCACCAAGAATGATGCCACAGTATAAAGACAAAATGATTAATTTTAACAATTGGCTTAAGTATTGGTGTCATTCAAAGGGGATCCAGTGTCTGTCAGCCTGGGATGACATGCTCGACAAGCCACATTGCTTCACTAGGGATGGCTTGCACCTGTCACCCCTGGGTTTTCGAATACTGGCAAAGGCTCTTGCCTCCCCCATAGTGCCTTTTTTAGGCAAGGCTCAAAAGACAAACCCACCTCCACAGACAACACAATGAAAAAAAAACTAAGGGTAATGCTGCTCAGCGGCAGAAGTCTAAACCTCAAGATGCACGCACTCGAGACTCCCCTCAGTATGGAGAATATCGATATCTGTGCAGTAACAGAAACCTGGCTCAAGGCTCCCAAGAGCACCCCAGCACTAACAGGTTATACTTCATACCATGCTTTTCGGCCCCAAAACTTGGACCAAACCACAAAAGGAGGGGGAGTATCCATATTTATCAAAGATACCCACACCTCCAGGTTAGTGGCACTGCACGAAGCATCGGAGACCATCCATGTGAAACTAACAGTGGGCAAAACTGCCTTTCAGTTGGTAGCCTGCTACAGACCACCCTCCCAAACACAGGAACCTCACTCGGCTTTCCTGAGAACAGTGGAGACTATGAAGGTCTCTCCAAACACCATTATATTGGGTGACTTCAACTACTCAAACATTGATTGGGAAAACTACTCAAGCCCAAACACCCTCGCCCAATGGTTCCTAGAATTTATAAACTCAAATGCTATGGAACAACTGGTCACCACTCCCACAAGAGGGGAAACCATATTGGATCTGGTCATCACCAACATGGGGTCTCTATGTTCCACACCAGAGGTATACCCCTCATTGGTAAGATCAGACCATAAACTAATCTCACTGGACATCCATATTCCATCCTCACCCCTAGCCAAGGAAACCACGGTGAAGAACTTCTCAAAAGCAAACTTCACACTTCTCAAAACCGAGGTGAAATCCTTCAAAGCCCCTGGGCCAGTGGAAAATACGGCCCAAAATGCACAAGGTTGGGAGGGTGGCCTAATGATTAAGGTGTTTGCCTTACAAACACAAGGTGCAGGGTTTGAGTTTCACAAGGGATAATTGGCTAGGCTTAAAATGGCTCACAAGGGCAGATAGCCTAGTACTAATCTATACCAGAAAGGCCGAGTGGTACAGTGGTTAAAATGTATGCCTTTCAACCACAAAGTGCAAGGTTTGATTCTCACCTGTGGAAATAATTTGTATTGGGAGGGTGGCCTAATGGTTAAGACATTTGCCTTACAAACACAAGGCGCAGGGTTTGAGTCTCACAAGGGATAATTGGCTAGGCTTAAAATGGCTCATAAGGGCAGTTAGCTTAGTATGAACCTATGAACCTATGAAAAGCATTCTATGGACACCTACAGGAATGCATGGAGCATGCTATCCCAAATAAAACCAAGACTCACTCCTCCAAAGGCAGGAGACCTGTCTGGTGGACCCCGGCCATAAATAAGCTATACAACAGAAGGAGAAAGCTACTACATGATAGAGCAAAATCCCAAAAAGGGAAGGTGTCTCTGATCAGTAATAGCAAGAAACTACGATCCCTCATAAAATCATCTAAGGCCAGCTTCAAAAGAAAAATTGCACAAGACACTAAAGATAATCACAAGGCCTTCTTTAGTTATGTCAGAAACCTGGGAGGCAACTCCCAGATATGCTCTGCGTTAGTGCAAAATGACAAAAAATACACTGAACCCACAGACATTGCCAACATCCTGGCAGAAAGGTTCAGTGCAAACTCCCCCCCCCAAAAGAGCAAATGTCTATCCCAACAGAGTGTAGCCTTCCTGAGATCACAGATGCACAGGTGAGAGCTGCCCTCTCCAAAGCAAAAAACACAGCATCAATGGGACCAGACGGTGTCCCGGGCTGCATCTTACACAAGCTCCAAGAAGAACTAAACCCTCATATTAAGTCACTGTTCAATCTCAGCCTTACTACAGGATATGTACCCAAGGAATGGCGTACAGCAACAGTGGTCCCACTCCACAAAGGTGGTGCCACAACAGACCCTGGAAACTATCACCCTATAAGCCTGACTAGCCTGGTCTGTAAAGCTATGGAGCGCATCATCATGGAAATCATAAACAAAGACATTGGGAACCTCCAGACACTGGATCCTACCCAATTCGGCTTTGTTAAGGGCAGATCTTGCCTCTTGAACCTGGTCGACTTCTGTGAAACAGTTACCAAAGCCATAGATGAATAGAAGGTAGTCCACACAGCCTACCTGGACCTCGCAAAAGCCTTTGACACAATACCCCACTCGGGCATCATAAATAAGCTCACCAGCTTAAATGTCAACCCCTATGTCACAAGATGGGTTGCAAACTGGCTCAGGGATAGAACCCACATGGTCAGAATAGAAGGTGCCATGTCAGACTCTAAACCAGTTACAAGTAGCATCCCACAAGGCTCAGTCCTGGGACCTCTCTTGTTCGGTACATATTTCTCCGAGGTACAGGCTAACACAGGTGGACTATGGCTGACCAAGTTCGCAGATGACTGCAAACTGGGTGCCGTATTCGACTCTCCGGCTGACACAAGCATCCTCCAAAAGGGTCTCACAGATACGGATAACTGGTGCCAGAGCCATGGCTTAAAGCTAAATGCCAAAAAATGCATAGTCATCCCCTTTGGGAAAAACAAAGTGCCCACAAATTACCCCGTAGGTGGTAATCCATTAAGTATGGAAGAAGTAATTAGGGACTTGGGGAGCCAAGTAGATAGCAATCTCTCCTTTGACAATCACATTGCCAAAGTGGTTAGAAAGACCTTTTATATAGCCCACCTTATCATGAAAGGGTTGACATCTAGATCAAGAGAGGTCATTGTGCCCCTCTACTCATCACTTATCAGGCCCATAATTGAATACAATGCCCCATTTGGGATGTACCTTACCCGACACCTGCAGCAACTGGAAAGACCCCAAAAGTACCCCACCAAGAGGATCAAGGGGCTCAGACAGATGCCCTATGCAGTTCGGCTAAAGAAACTCCAGCTCTACTCAGTTGCGTACCGCCTACTCAGAGGCGATCTGTGTCTGACGTATAAAGCCATGTCCAACCCAGAATCAATGGACATGCTTCACCTCAGAAAATCCAAATCCCTTAGAGCTACATGCTCCAGGGACTTGAGCCTCAGCACAGAAATAAATAGGACATGCTGGAGGGACAGATTCATATCCCAGAGGCTCCCCTCACTCTGGAACAAAATCCCAATCCATGTTAGGCAGAGCCCCTCACTGACCCTCTTCAAGAGAAGTCTTGACGAGTGGATGGGAGATCGTAAGTTTACCCCTGGGATCTCTTCTGTGTCCCTGCTTGACATAGGTACAGTAAACTAATCTTAAAAGGGCTATCTTCTGTGACCTACTATACAGAGGCACAGTCAACTAATCTAAAAGGGTGGCGAAAGCCAAACACACTCTGGCTAGGCTTATAAATGCCCTAGGGCAGATAGCCTAGTATCAACCTATGAACCTATGAACCTATAAATAAATGACCTACATATGTAACTTCTGGTAGTCTGAATTTGCACTTTAGAAGGTTAGGTTTTAAGTTCACTTCATGTGCTCTGTCTAGAACTCTCTTAAGATTTCTGTCATGCTCTGCTTCACCATTTCCTCCGACTAACAAATCGACTATTATGACACAAGGATAACATGACAAAATTTGTTCCATTGCATGCTGAAAGGCTTCACTTGCAGAATTTATTCCAAATCCGTAGTCACCACTGTCTCTAACTTGCTGAACTGGGCTGGCTTGAACTCCCTCACCTTCTTCAGTGGTATCAACTCTCACTCGCCCACAAACTAGTAAACCATCCACTAAATGTCCCACCCCTCCAGAATCTACTCCGACCCTATCGCACCACCAGACCACTAAGATCCAGCAACAAAAATCACTTGCAGATCACTAAAGCCAATAACTCTGCTGGTGAAGCACTATTCTCTTGCGCCATAGCCAAATTATGGAACTCACTCCCACCCACAATTACCTCCGTACCATCATGCACCAACTTCAAAACTTTATTAAAAGCGCACCTAAAAACATGCTGGCTATGCCCTTGCAACTCCCACTCTAATATCATCCACCCCATCCAACTACTACCTTTCTTTCACCTCCACTAACTACCTTGATGATAGCAAGCTCAGATGCTCATAAGCCTAGTACTTATTATACAGCAGGAACTTCTCATTGTTACATTTGTTAACGCCTGTTATGTACTTCACAGATAAAGATTCTAGTTGTCTACTGATGTACTATGTTCTTCATCTGTAAATATGTTGTAAGTAATTTCTATGTTAAATTGTTAATCGCTATGTAATCCAATGTAACCACTGTCGGTTTATTTTACTGTGGAGCTTTTCTCCCCGGGCCTCCGCTGAAAATGGACCCACGTCCAGTCGGACACTCCCGGTCAACAAATTTAAATAAATAAATAAATAAAAATAAATAAATGGCATCCTAACAAATCTGTATCTTGCAAATGGGGCACTGAATGTAGTCAGTAATGAAGATTTGCAATTAAGCATCAATTGCCAAAATGAACTCTTTTCATCTAAGACAGAAAAAACAGTGGCATTTGGTATTAGAGCTGTGACTTCTTTGACTGCACGCATGGGATGATGTTGTCTTTTCAATGTTTTATTCAAATATCTTGGGCCAATGCATATTCTGATTTTGTCTGAGCCTTTTTTGTGAGCTGCTACCATGGATGAGACCCATTCAGTGGGTTCTGTAACTGGGCAAAATACACCTTGCTGCACCATTTTGTCCAACTGAGCTTTGACTTTGTGCTGCATAGCTATTGGAACTTTTCTTGCAGGTCTGACTGCTGGACTGATCTTTGGGTCTAACTTCATAGAATACACAACTGAAAGTTTGCCCAACTTGTCATCGAAAACATTAACATACTCTAAAAAAACAGTGTTAGTGAAGCTAGAATTGGTACATGTGCTTATTTGATGAAACTCTTTGGTAAAAGAAAGCAGATTCTTTTTCAAACTGTCTCTGAGACCGAATAATGACTGCACAGGTCTTCGAACTACATAGAATAATAAGCTATAGCAGTTCTTGGCCGCATAACATGAAAGCACTACTGAGCCTTTGGTTTGAATTTCTTCACCTCCATAAGCAACAAGTTTCCCACAAGTGGTCATATTTAGTTGTTCACCAGCTCTCACCATAGCAAATGTGTCTGCCTACATAACATTACACTTTGAACAAGTGTCTACTTTGAGCTAGGTATATCTACCATTGATCTGGACAGTACAAAATACTTCATTCTTTGCCAATAATTTTACTGCATCAATCGTTTCACCATTCACTAATACACCACCTACACAGAAAGCAGACTGTTCCAGTTCAACTTGATTAATTTTCCTTTTCGAATGATGCTTCTTTATAACAGTGTGAGGCTTACTTGATTTGCAAAATATTTGAAAATGGTTCAATTTCTTACATTTATGGCATTGCTGACCAGATACTAAGCACTCTTCTCTTTTAGACTCATGGTTGGCACCACAGTTGCAACAGTTAACAATAAAGCTTGACTTGGGTTTTGCTGATTCACCCTTGTACAGCACTGAGCATGCATCTTTAACTGAACTAGTCTTAGAATTTGCTGGAAGATTGTGGGTTTTCCTTGCCACACCTACAGGGGCTGCAGCTGCCACATGCTTAGGCCTGTTTCTGCCTACCACATATTGCTTGCTGTCTACATTTGTTCTGGAGCCTGCCAAACCATGCTCTTATCACTTGCAAGCATATTTGTGCACCTTTCTGTAATTTCATGAATATGACAAATCTCAGTAGCTTTACTCTGCATTAAATCACTGTCACTGTCTTTCTCACAGCAGCATTATTAATACCACATACGAGCCTGTCTTTTATTAACTCATCTTTCAAGTCACCAAACTTACACATTTTAGCTTTATTTCTCAGGTCAGTAATATAAGCTGCAAAAGTTTCTCCTTGCTTTTGATCTCTTGTGAAAAACAAATGCCTCTCTAATGTAACAATGTTCTAGGGGTTGCAAATTTCTCTAAATTTGCGCTTCAAACACTCAGGGTCTTCCCTTGATTCAGCCTGTACAATAATATCATGATGTGCCCCTTCACCTTCATACACTGCTGGTGCATATACAAATAAACTGTCTCTTTCTATGGCCTCTGACCCTGCTATATTTAACAAGATGAATGCCCTGGTGCATGCATCTTTATCAGACTAAGCTGCCTGTAGGAATATATCGTACTCTTGCTCAAATATTCTTCAGTTCTGTGCATTATTCTGATCAAATACAAGTAGCGGTTTACAAAAACATTCTGCCTATTATTACATCTCAGTGAAAACTTTGCTAGTATGCACAAACACACACATGTACATATGCCTGAAATTTATGCCAGTACTTGTAACTATGCCCAATAACACAGTACGCCTCTGTATAACTGAACTTTGCGAAATACGTTTCCTGGGCACTGTAATACTCTTGAAATCACCTTACTGTAAAGTCACTTATCATCATTTTAAGAAACATTCAGAAATAGCTGCACTGTGCAACTAAACTGGGTGGAAGAAGCTCAGAGTAAGAAACATTTCAAAGTAATTTTACTTTGCGAATAAACAGTACACATCACACTGAAATTTCCCCCAAATGGTGGTACTTTGCTAAACAACTCTGTATAGTGCAAGAAACACGCTGTAATGGTGTCACACTGCAAATAGACATACCCAGCACAAGAAACTTTTTGAAATGGCTGCATTGGACTGCACTTTACGAAATAGTGGCACTTTGCACACAACAAACTCTTTGGAATAAATGCACAATAATAAACACACACTGTAAGCACTTTTGCACATTTTGAGATAGTTCGAATAACTCTAATTATACTATTCAGCGCTCCAATCAATGCGAAGTCATAGTTTATGCCAAAACACAGTAATTCGCCAAAAACATGCAGTTGCCTTGCTTTATTTATACTTAATGTGCCCTTTTTGCCCTTTGCTACATTTGTTTTGCTCATTTAATCTCTTTTGATGCCCATTATATTTTCTTGTGCTTGTTTTAACTCTAAACATGCTCATTTTGCAATTTTGAGGTAATTCTGAACCCTTTTATGTGCTTTTCTGATGTTCATTTTATCAAATATCTTAATTTCAAACATTTTGTTTAATTACTAAACTTTTTAATGCTTCTCGTTTGCTTAATAAATGTTTTTGTGCTATTTGTTTGGTTAGGAATGCATTTTGTGCCCTTGAAATTCTCTGTTGTATCTTTTTTATAAAATAAATCATTTGTGCAAGTTTTCATTACCTTGAATTTATTTCCAGCCATTTTTTGCATTCCGTTCACTTAGTTTGCCTTCATTGTTAACTGCACCTCGTGGCTCTGAAAATCAGTCTTTGGAATCCCTGTTCTGACACCATGTCATTCATCTAGTCAGGATGAAGTAGGCAAACATTGTGGGTTCTGTTCAAGCAGCTTTATTATATACATACATAAACTTATATACAAACTAGTTGTCTCATGCATAGATGTTCACACTCTGGCTGTGCACACAAAATGGCACTGAAGCTTGCGCATGCCTGCTATTTATATATGCATGTTCAGGTCTTAGAAATGCTTCGTAAAGGTACAAAACATATGTTATTCTACAAGACCAAACTTTTCTTTTTAAATAATAGCAATTAGGTTGCTTACTGCAATGCACTTGTTTACTTAGTTGGATAGTGTGTAAGCTGCCCCTATACTATAGTAGAAATAGCTCACGCAGACCTGTACATTAAAAATAGAAGCAATTCCTTGGCAGGATAGTGATCCCTCATGCTCATTCCCTGCCATGTACATGGAGAATATAGGAATGAAGGCTGTGCTAGTGGTCATTCCTGTATTCTCTCATCTACCATACAGGTGGAACTGCTATACAGGAAGGTCTAATGGCCATGCAGCTTCACATGTATGGCAGCTCTGGTACTTTGGAAAAACACTGTTCCATTGATCAGTTCAAACCAAATGATCTCTAACTCACAAGTCGTTGCTTAAATGACCTGTTCTCTGCCTCATAATTTATGATCTCCTCAACAGCCTTTGTAAGTTAGAAAAGTCTTTTGTGATTTTGAAATACACTGAGAATGTAGAAAATGTTTCTTGATGAACTGAGTCTAAAGATGCTGAGAAGTGGGGAAATATTAGCAATTACTAGATACCAAATATTATTATATCAGAGTATGATTATTTCAGTTATGCCATTATGGTGACAAATATTAGATGTGCTCCACAATATCATTTAAAAGATGTGTGCAAGATGGAGAGATATCTAGCATTTTAGATAATTTTTGTATGAACCTGCACATGACTCCTATTATGTTGCTAATTAACTTCTTAAGTTCTTTTGTGCCAGTTTTTGCTTAAGCCCTTTGTTTACAAACCTTAACAGTGAGCAATCTAGCCATTTTCCCCTGACCTACCTGGCATCTTGATCATATATGCCGTAATCTCATCTGAGCTTGTTTCTTTCCTCTTATTTTCCTTAATGCTGTTCTTACTTCTTCCAGGGTGGGCTTTTCTTCTTCTATCATTGTAAGCTATGTCTGGGGCATTAAACCTTATGTGGGGTTTTCTTCATTTAGAAGCTGCTAGAAGCAGTCCTTCTATCTACCTTTGATATCCTGTGGACTGGTGAGCAGGTTGTTGCTAGCTTATGAAAGGTGTCTGATGTCTGTTGTCTTTACCTTTCTGTCTTTGCCTTGCAACCTGCTTCTTTGTGCTGAGTCACTTTACTGAAGCTGACAGAATGCCTCTCTTGGCCCCTTTATTAGACAACCAGTATTCCTTCTTAGCCTGGTTTGTCTAATATAGAGAAAAAGCTAAATAAGTTGTTGCAAACTTTTCTTAAAGGAAAAAAAAAGACAAAGTTTCAGTATTTTTGGACAAAGAAATAAAAATAAATGAAGAAAGAATGGATACAAAATGGATGTAAAAGAAGTAACAGATATGATTTGGAAAGAATATAAAGAAGTAAAGCTACTGATAGGTTGTGTGGCAGATACATTAGATAAAGTTAGTCATGAAGCAGCATAGAAGATTTTAGAGGCATATGGGATAGGAGAAAAATCATATCCATCCATCCATCCTCAACCCCTTTTCCCATTATACATATATGTTATGAAATGTCATGGTGAAAGTTATTGTAAACAGATGGATGGAGAAAAGATAAAATTCAGAGATGAGTTAAACAAGGATGTCCATTAACTATGTATCTGTTTCTACTGATGATGAATGTAATAATTCAAACATGTATATGTGAAATGAAAGAAGCAAAACTGGAGATGGAGAATGAGTTATAATACCAATGTGTCTGTCATATGCAGATGATATAGTGATTGTGGCTAAAAATAAAATATGGATAAGTGAAGTGATGGTAAGACAGGAGGAATTAATAAAGAAAAATGTGGTACAGTTCAATAAGGCAATAAACAAAGAGGTCACAGAAACTTAGAAAATAAATAAGTGGAAGTTATTATACTAGGAAGGAAATTAATGTATTAGGAGTGACATTTAGAGAGTATGAAACTGTACTAAAGCAGTAGAAAATAGTGTTGTAAGAAAGAAAAAAAAATGTTATCATGGTGGAGAAATTTTAATTAATCATTTAAGAAAAAGGGTGTATATGTTAAATACTTAAATATTATGAAAACTGACATATTGTTTCCAGCTAAAATGGAGAAAGAGTTCTTAGAAATATATTTACTGAATCTAGTGAAAAGAGGGATGAAATATAATAAAAAATAAACAGGTTGGATTTAAAAAAAATCCTACAGTCTACTAGGCATCTGTACATTTTTCCGGGGAATAAAGTAAGTGAGAGAGAGAGATGCAAACGAGGGAGAAATGTCATATATAAAGTATGAAGAAGTATAGAAATATAATGAAAGGAAAATAAATGGAAAACAAGAAAAACTGGAAGGAAAAGAGAATATGAAAATAAAATAATATAATGGAAGGAAAAAATTTATGAGGATGAGGAAAATGGAAAATTATGGTATAACAATATTATGGAGAAATGCTGTGTGGTATATCTTTGTAGTTAAAAAAGATACAAAAATATAAAAAAGTTATAAAATAGAAATAAAAGGTTTGAATTTTTTATGAAGTTGGAGATTTTCTGTGAAAAAAAATACTGGATAAGTTACCACTTAAAATAGTATGTTATAAATATATTGGAAGAAAGAAATTGTGATCAGTGTAATAAGGAAGGAAGGAAAAACAAAACACTGCTTTTGGAATGTAAAAAATGAACAGTTTTGGAGAAGTTTTTAAATGAATATAAATAGGAACGATTAAAATATAACAATGAATATGATATTATATGGAAAATACAAGAAAGAAAAATATGATACTGAAAAATGGGACATAATATTGTTTATAAGAGTCTGAAGATTAGGGAAAAAGATGTGAATGACTGTTGTATAATAAAAACAGAGATGATAAAGATGTGATTGATGAAGTAAAAAAGGGAATGTGGAAGAAAAGATGATGGTACATAAAGACATTTTAGAGAGTACCTCACCTTGGCTTAGAAAATTCATTTTTGTGTGATTTGTTTTTCTTAAAATTGTGAAAAATGAAAATAACTTTTACTGTGCAGATTATATGTTACAGTTTAGAAAAAATGGAAATACATGAAAAAATATCTGTTATAAATATGAAAATGTAAATAATATAAAGAATTGTAAATAATAAATGATGAATATAAAGCAGCCTCCTACTCTTTCTGATAAATAATGTGATGTTTTACATGTGCATGAGTCACCACTGACTCAGACAGATGGTGCCTAGCTTTACTGTCTCAGTCAAAGGACCTACTCAGATTCAAGGCACAGCTCTCTCAACATCACCCATTACCAGTAAACAGCTCCATGTAACTACGTTTAGTTATGCTGATGTAAAATTATCCTGCTTAATGATTTTAGATCACTTCAATAGTGACGAATCATTATGCTTTCCAGGTACTATATATATATATATATATATATGTATATATATATATATATATATATATATATATATATATATATATATATATATATATATATATATATATATATATATATATATATATCCATCTTGGAGTACACTGATATCTATACCTACATCTGCATCTTCATAAATCTCTACAGAGAATGACCAAGACTTTAAGTATGTACAACTAAGATCATATTGGCCTATTCATATCACAAGGTTCTTGTTATAGGTGCTTCTATTGTCACACATACTGACACACCCATCAAAATGGATAAGGATAAGGTTAAGGTCAATTGTCTCTCTCACTGGTACAACTCACTGGTACAACTCAGAAGGTGCAAGGCCCTCAGGACCCTTCACATCTAAATATGAGTACTGCCTTATTGTAACTAATGTGGTGGTGAATGACCTTAGGTGCTCCATTATAAAGGAGATGCAGTGAGATACAGCTGAGCTCAACATCTGTGCCTCTGGGGAAGACGTTTACTAGTATTTTTTCTTCACTAAAACTGATGCCTATCATAAAAATAAAATAATTGGCTACCATTGGCTTGCTAAACATTATGTGCAAAGGCATTTTTCTTTTGCAATGATTATGTTCTCATCATGTAAAGTAGGCATTCAGATTCTAAAATATGTATTTTTGTACTTTAGTTTATTCACTGGAACTGTATTTATTTAGTTCAATAAACTTGTGCTTGTATTTCCTGTATGCTGAGCAGCTGACAGGTACTGCCTGATTCTGAGTTATATGGTGTTGCATTTTGATAATGCAATGGAGGATAAACAGCCTGAAGTAGATTGGCATGTTTTCTGTAGTCTGCAGCAGATTTCAAAACATAAAGTGATACAGACTGCAGGGCAATCAATCAGTTATTCAGGCAGGCAATTGGACAATAAGTTAATAAATAGCTAAATGCATTTATACTTAACAAAAAATACCAAAAGAGAAATGGAACTAAAGTGTATATTGTTTGGCATACAACTTAATAACACAGATTTAATAGTGTAATAAAAAGTTGTCTATTATGGGATGATCACTCTTAAGAAGAAAGCAAGGGTACGTGAATCAATGCAATGGTAGTCTATAGTAGAGTGTATTTATGTGTACAGTGCATCAACTGCTTTAGTGTTGGAATCTATTATGCCCGAGTGGGGAATAGTGTTGAAGGCTTTAGCCAGGTCAAGGTAGGTGGTGTGCACTGTCTTCCCCTCATCCATGGATTTGCTGACTGTCTCAAAAAAGTCAACCAAATTTAACAGGCATGACCTCCCCTTGACGAAGCCAAACTGTGTGGATCGAGTGTTTGGAGGTTGCCAATGTCCTTGTTAGTGAGGTCCATGATGATTTGCTCCATGGCCTTCCAGACCAGGCTGTTTCGATTGATGGGTCTATAATTTTCCAGATCAGTGGACCCTCCACCTTTGTGTAAAGGGATGACAGTGGCTGTCCTCCACTCAGCTGGGACAAAACCATTACTCAAGCTTTGGTTGAATAGGGTGCCTTATGGTGCTGCAAGTTCCTGCCTGAGTTCATGTAGGATGCAGCCTTGGATGTTATCAGGTCCCATGAAGGCTGTATTTTTTTGCCTTTAAGAGAACAGTGATGACCTGATCTCTAGATATAAGGGGAAGGGGGCAGGTACTGGGAATGTCCTGATATACTGATGGGGGGACAGAGGGGTGAAATTTTCACTGAATCTGTCAGCCAGCAAGTTTGCTATATCTATGGCATTTGTATATGTGGTGTCCTTGACCACCAGCTCTCAACCGATCTGGGTACTACCTTTGAGATTACGGACATATGTAAAGAAGGCCTTATGATTGTCTCTAGTAGATGTGGCCAATTTAGACTCAAAGTTTGCTTTGGAGGATTTCACTAGTGCTCTTATTAGCTTGTTTAGGCTAAGGAGAGATTGCTTCCAATTGGACACCTGCTCCTTCTTGGTCCTGGACAGTAATTTATTTTCTTTTGTTATAGAGTTTATTTATTGCAGGTGTCCACCAGACTGGTTTACTCTTCTTTGCGGATGATGATTTGCATCTGCATAAATGTTTGTATAGTAATTTGGTATTGTTTTGGATACTGGTGCCGGTTCCTAGACAGGGGGAGGGGCTGTGAAGCTGTTTATACCACCCCCCAGGAGGCTGTAGTCAGCTTTGGAGAAGTTTTTTTGATTGACCCTAACTAGAGGGGAGTCGGGGGAGATGGAGACTTTGAATGTTACCGCTTTATGGTCAGATCTTATGAGGGAGGATGATACTGCAGGGATGCTGCAGTGGTTACTCATGTTGGTTAATCAACCAATTTGGAAATGAGAATTGAGCAAAGAATACGGAACCAGAGTAGACAGAAAAAACATGTGTTCAATTTAACTATACCTGAAAGACAGCTATTGGAATCTTTAAGACAAGACCCTACTATCAGAGTTATGGAACCAGACAAGGGAGGGGGTATGATAGTAATGGACCAGGTTGTATATGAAGGAAAAATGTTATATTTACTTAACAACACTAGTAGATATACCACTGTATCTTTAAATGAGATCAACATAGCTTATAAGAAAATTGACCTAGCTATTAGACAGTTGTTAGATGTAGGAGCAATTGACCAGGCTACCTACAATTTTCTATACAATGCGGAACCCAAAATACCATCTATATTTGGTGTTCCGAAGGTACACAAGAATTTACTAGACCCCCCCTTGCGACCCATAGTAGCGGCCAAGGGTTCCAAAACTTCTACTATCTCTAAATTCTTGGATTACAAATTCAAGAAATTATGGCCCAAATCTTCCCATCTTCTCAAGGATTCCTGGGAATTCTTAAAGCAGACAACTCCAGATCTCATGGCACCCAACCTTATATTCCTGACCATCGACGTAGTGGACTTGTTTTCTGTGATTCCACATGCAACAGGTCTAGAGTGGTTGGATGAGGCCATTACAGCTTGTCCGAAAGCAGAACTTCGGGATAATTTTTTGATCATGAGTTTAATGAATTTAGTACTTCATCATAATTTCATTCACTTTGGTGGAGAATACTATAAGCAAATCTCTGGTGTGGCTATGGGGGCTAACTGTGCACCGACATACGCAGACATCATACTTTCTATCTGGGAGAGTAAATTTGTACTTAACAGTTCCTTTAAACAACATTGGACAGCCTACTACAGGTTTCTCGACGATATTTGTATTTTTTGGACAGGGACCCATAGTGACATTCAGGAGTTCATGGAATATCTAGCTTCCACCACAAACTTCCTTACCTTTACCCACCAAATATATGATGATAAGGTTGACTACCTTGATGTCCTGCTTAGTAAGAAATCACAAGGGGGCTTCAAATCTAATGTATTTAGAAAACCCACTTATTCTAATAGTTATATCCACTTCAACAGTCTGCACCCGTTATACCAGAAAAGAAGCATTGTGAAGGGGCAATACGTTAGAATTTCACGTATGACCTCAGAGGATCAAGATTTTCTTACGGAATGTCAGAACTTAATGTCCATGTTTAAGGAGAGGGGGTATCCAGTATGGTTCATCAATTCTATTCAAGAACAAGTCATCTCTGGTAGAAAAGATAGATATGCCCCAGTGTTAGGGGTAGGTACTTCTCTACCGAGACAGGATAGGGATGAAGATACCAATGTTTTTGAACATGCTTTTATCACACAGTACAGTAACAATTCCAATGATATCAGGAATATCATGATACAGGAATGGGAAGCATTTAAAGCTTTCACAGACTTGCCCAATTTGCAAGGTAAAGAAATTAAAACTGTTTTTAGCAGGGGCAGAAACATCAAGAGTCTGTTGGAACAAGTCCCTTGTCAGAATAAAACAACACGTGTACGTAAGGGGACATACAAATGCGGGACCTGCTCACAATGCCCTTACATTATGCAGGATGAACAAGTGATTATTACAGCCTTGAATAGAGTCATCAAAGCTAGGGAATATTTTAACTGTAACAGTCAAAAAGTAGTATATCTGGCAATTTGCACACAATGTCCATCATACTATGTGGGCAAAACAGAGCGTACACTCAGACGTAGGATATACGAGCATTTGTACGATATACAAAAAGCTAACATTAAAAATGCTTTGTATAAACATACATTGATATGCCCTACAGCCAGATATAGATTTTTTGTATTGGAAAGTGTAGAAAAGGATCCTAGGGGGGGACCATGGCAGGTTAAGCTGGAACAGAAGGAGACTCACTGGCAAATTCTCCTGCATGCAAATAAAAAACCGGGTCTCAACGACTATATTTCCATTAAGCCTATACTAAAACTCAAGGCCAGTATAGCATAAACTATATAATTCAGTTTTTAGATTTTAAAACATAGTTTTAGATCATTTAGTTGATAAATTATGTTATAGGCACATTTTATGTATATGTATTTTATATGGTAAAATACTTGTTTGGCTATAGAGCACAGTTTTAATTATGTATATTGCTTTAATGTTTAATTGGAAGGACATGTGATCATTTAAATGTGTATTTAAACTGAATATTTTCGAGTTTTTATTGTCTGAAGAAGTTGCAGCTTGCAACGAAAACGTGTCTTATTTATTGGATATACCAGCGTTAATAAAGAAACTTCTCAGTGCTTTCACCACTCGGTTCTTGGATATTTATTGGCACCATCCCTGTAGCTGTGTTTGGACATTTGTCATGTTGGTTAATACCAAGTCCAAGATATTATCACCTCTTGTGGGGGTATCAACTAGCTGTTCCAAAGCATTTGCACTGACAAACTTGAAGAATCTCTGGGCATTTGTCTTCTGGCAAGAGTAGTTCTTCCAGTCTATGTTTGGGTAGTTAAAGTCACCCAGGATCAGGGTAAAGGGTTGATTCTTGATAGATTCAAAGAGGTCTAGCTAGGCAGTTTGGGCATCTTGGGTCAGATTTGGGGGTCGGCAGCTAGCTATGATTTGTATAGGGGTCTTATCAGTAGTTAACTGCACCTGCAGTGTCTCCTGTACGTCATAATGTTTGACCAGCCTGGAGGTCTTTGGCTTTACTACCCACAGTTTGGAGTCTGAATGTATGACAGGATGAGTAACCAGGTAAGGCTGGGGTGCTCTCCACAGACTGAACTAGGTTTCTGTGACTGCACAGATGTCAGTATTTTCTAGGGCTAGGAATGCTTGCAATGAGTGCAGTTTCATGTTTAGACTTGTAGCATTTAGCAGCACAACCTTTAATTTGTCCCTTTTACTCTTCCATATGAAATAACTCTAGATCAAGTTATGGTAACACTCTCCAAAATTAAAAGCACTAGTTCCATGAGTCCATAAATTATTCTAGGCTCTCATGGCTTATAAGTGTCAAGTACCACAGATTCCAACACTTTCTAATCCCAGGATTCATGAAGCTCGGCGCAAGGACGGTGTTAGGCTTGCGCCGACCATGCGGTTTAGAGATGGCGCAGTAGCACCATATGCATATTAATGAAGGCTCGCTGCCGCCCCATCCACGTGCATAGGAAATGTGCGCTAGTGCATGGGGCGTGTTGAAGTGCCGCACGGAGGCGTGGACATGTCGGCTGTTTACGTGCAACCGAAAATGCTGAATATTACAGCCTGCCTCCAATAGTAATCAAACCTGTCAGTGTCCATGGATACTGAAACGTATGCAAAGCATGCAAGACAGTTTTGAGAACCAAAAATAAGAAGCAAACACAAATGCACGTAGCTGAATATTGAGTCCCCATCCCTTGAACAAATAACATTTAAAACCCTGTGCCCGTATTCTATTGCAGTGTTGATAGTTATACCAAGTGAAAGCGAAACACATCGTGTTAGCGTGCCACCAATAGCTAAGTCTAGCCCAATGGTCAGGGTTACCACCTGTCCCATATTGTGAGGAACAGTCCCCCTCTGGCCTGTTGTGTCCATACCAAAACCATTATAAATGTAAAATATCCTGCGACCGTAAGACATAATTATGTCCCACATCTTATGTAATAGTCACATATAATAGTTATTTCCATATGTAACATACCTACATGTTACAAGAAATAGAATAAGCAAGTAAATGAAACAGAAGAAGCAGCTAAACTGCTACAACAATAAGCTTACATTTAGGCATAAAAAAAGTACTATCCGTTGTACTGACCGTGGGTATGTGTTGGCCTGTAAAATCTGATGTGTGTCCCGAATATATCCCATCCTGGCCATATGAAAAGATGGCAACCCTACCAATGGTCAGAGCTTTCACCCAAAATCTGCCCATTTGTGGTCCAAAGTGTCCTTGTTAGGATGGGCCAAAGATGAATGGGTATTACCCGGGTCTACCTACCATGTCATGAAAGATAAGTATTTGCGTGTACCTATGTGCATGATGTACAGCATGTGGAAGTTGAAAAATGCTAGGGTAGTCCCCATAACCATACAAGTATCTGACATATGTAGTGTATGCAATGTGTTCCCTTGACCGTGCCATGGGCCATCAACCAGAGAAGGGATGGATGGAGTGTGTGGAATATGGGTGTGGGGGGGGTGGGTAATGTAAAAATTTGCAAAGGGGAGACTGTGTTGGATACACAATAGGTGAACTGGAGGTGTATGAGGGAGCAGTGGGTGAATCAGAAAGAAACACAAAGAACAAACATACACATCCGCAATACAACCTGACAGGCCATACTGAAGAACACAATCCCACAAACATATGAATATTAAAATGTGCGATACACATGTACAGAAACGTCACCAGCACATACCCACATAATGGTCTGGACTGAACTGAGTCATCCAACTACAACACACCTGGATGCATAATTGAATACCCATCATCCCCTCTACAGCACACAACCCCCCCCCCCATTCCTGAATGTCCACCAAATTCAGCCATACAGGGGCTGCTAGCTTGGCGCAGCCATATCTGCACATAGTGACCACTACTCATATCTAGTAGGCAGTCTCACCCTAGGTAGTGTCAGGATTGCAAACTATGTATCCCTTGCATGTAAAACCCTATCACATTTTCGTAAATCTAGAAAGATCGAAGGTTATTGTCTTGTTCAATTTTTGGATATCCCTCATGGGATAAGTATCCTGTGTAAACATCAGACTTGGTATCACGACATGATGTCCAGTCCTGTAGACATCTGGACACAAGTTTTATGTGCAGTAGTGGTTCACGAGACTGCTCAGCCGGTCATGCAGAACCTACTACCCGGGATTAATCACCTGACCATGATGCATCGCTCCCTACATGAATTATCAAGAATATATACCTTACACATTCGCATAGTGGCAGCTGGATATAGGGTGATTGAGGCGCTGACGTAAGCAGGGTACCACCTGTCCCACTGTGTGAGGGACAGTCCCTGTTTGGGTAGGTGTGCCATGACCAAGAATAATACAATGGCAAATGTCCTGTGATTGTAGGAAATAATTATGTACCATATTTCATGTAACAGTTGCCTAAAACAGTTATTGCTGTATGTAAAATACATAAATTTTACAAGAAACAGAATAAGCAACTAAACTGCTACAAGAATAAGCTCTCATCTAGGAAAATAAGTAAAGTTCTAAACCCTGTACTGACCATGGGTATGTGTTGGCCTGAAAAATCTGGTGTGTCCCGAATATATCCCATCCTGGCCATATGAAAATGTGGCAACCCTACCAATGGTCAGAGCATTCACACAATAACTGGCCAGCCTCTTAATCCCCCCTAAAACCAGTGACTTTTGGAGGAAAGGTGTTGAATGACACTGAATGAATAATGACAATAATTAAGAGTAATAGACATCTTTTACTTCAGAAAATAAGTATTAATACATATGCTCTGAATCTGTCAACATGTTTCAAGTTAATAGTACTATAGGTTCATAGGTTCATAGGTTCATACTAGGCTATCTGCCCTAGGGCATTTATAAGCCTAGCCAGAATGTGTTTGGCTTTCGCCACCCATTTTAAATTTATTTTGCTATGCCCTTTTTCGAGGTTAGTATACTGTGCCTCTGTCTAACAGTGACACAGAAGTGATACCCAGGGTAAACCTATGATCTCCCATCCACTCATCAAGATTCCTCTTGAAGAGAGTCAATGAGGGACTCTGCCTAACCTGGACTGGGATTTTATTCCAGAGTGAAGGGAGCCTCTGGGTTATGAATCTGTCCCTTCAGCATGTCCTATTTATTTCAGTGCTGAGGTTCAAGTCTCTCGAGCACGTAGCTCGATGGGATTTGGATTTTCTGAGGTGCAGCATGTCCATTAATTCCGGGTTGGACATGGCTTTATACATCAGGCACAGATCGCCTCTGAGCAGGCGGTATGCCACTGAGTAGAGCTGGAGTTTCTTTAACTGGGCAGCATATGGCATCTGTTTGAGCCCTTTGATCCTCTTGGTGAGGTACTTTTGGGGTCTTACCAGTTGCTGTAGGTGTCTGGTAACGTACATCCCAAAAGGGGCATTGTACTCAATTATGGGCCTGATGAGGGATGAGTAAAGAGGCACGATGACCTCCCCTGATCTAGATGCGAATCCCTTCATGATTAGGTGGGCTATATAAAATGTTTTTCTAACCACTTTGGCCACGTGGTTGTCAAAGGAGAGATTGCTATCAACTTGGGTCCCCAGGTCCCTAATTACTTCTTCTGTACTTAATGGATTACCACCTATGTGGTAATTTGTGGGCATTTTGTTTTGCCAAAGGGATGACTATACACTTTTGGCATTTAGCTTGAGGCCATGGCTCTGGCACCAGTTGTCTGTTTCTATGAGGCCCTTTTGGAGGATGCTTGTGTCAGCTGGAGAGTCGATTATGGCGCCCAGTTTGCAGTCATCTGCGAACTTGGTCAGCCACAGTCTTTCCGTGTTGGCCTGTACCTCTGAGAAATATATACCGAACAAGAGAGGTCCCAGGACTGAGCCTTGTGGGAAACCACTTGTAACTGGTTTGGAGTCTGACATGGCTCCAGCAATTCTAACCATGTGGGTTCTGTCCTTGAGCCAGTTTGCAATCCATCTAGTGACATAGGGGTTTATATTTAAGCTGGTGAGCTTATCTATAATACCCGAGTGGGGTATTGTATCGAAGGCTTTTGCGAGGTCCAGGTTGGCTGTGTGGACCACCTTCCCCTCGTCAATGGCCTTGGTGACTGTTTCAAAGAAATCAACCAGGTTTAAGAGGCAGGATCTGCCCTTAACAAAGCCGAACTGGGTAGGATCCGGTGTCTGTATGTCCCCAATATCTTTATTTATGAGGTCCATGATGATCCTTTCCATAGCTTTGCAGACCAAGCTAGTCAGGCTTATTGGGTTATAGTTTCCAGGATCCGTTGAGGCAAAACCTTTATGGAGAGGGCCACTGTTGCTGTACGCCACTCTTTAGGCAAATATCCTGTAGTAAGGCTGAGATTGAACAGTAGATTTATGTTTGGGTTTAGCTCTTCTTGGAGTTCATGTAGGACGCAGCCCGGGACACCGTCTGGTCCCATTGATGCTGTGTTTTTTGCTTTGGAGAGGGCGGCTCTTACCTGAGTATCTGAGATGTCAGGGGGGCAGCACTCTGCTGGGATAGATATTTGCCCTTTTGGTGGGGGGGGGAGTTTGCGCTGAACCTGTCAGCTAGGATGTTGGCAATGTCTGTGGGTTCGGTGTATTTTTTGTCATTTTGGACTAATTCTGAGCATATCTGGGAATTACCATCCAGGTTCCTAACATAACTAAAGAAAGCCTTGTGATTATCCTTAGTTTCCTGTGCAATTTTTCTCTCGAAGCTGGCCTTAGACAATTTTATGAGTGCCCGTAGTTTTTTGCTAATACTGATCAGTGATGCCTTCCCTTTTTGGGATTTTGCTCTATCATTTAGTAGCTTCCTCCTTCTATTGTATAGTTTGTTTATGGCTGGGGTCCACCAGACAGGACGTCTGCCTTTGGAGGATTGGGTCTTGGTTTTATTTGGGATCGCATGATCCATGCATTCCTGAAGGTGTTCATAGAATGCATTTATAAAGGATTCTGCGGTCTGGGCTGTATTTTCCACAGGCCTGGGGGCTTTGAAGGATTCCACCTCGGTGTTGAGGAGTGTGAAATTTGCTTTAGAGAAGTTTTTCACTGTGGTTGTCTGGGCAGGGGGTGGGGTCAAGATGTGAATATCCAGTGAGTTTAGTTTATGGTCTCATCTTACCAGTGAGGGATACACTTCTGTTCTGGAGCATAGAGTCCCCATGTTGGTGATGATCAGGTCCAGTATGTTTTCCCCTCTTGTGGGAGTGGTAACAAGTTGTTCCATAGCATTTGAGTTTATAAATTCTAGGAACCTTTGGGCTTGGGTGTTGGAGCTAGAGTAATGCTCCCAGTCTATGTTTGGGTAGTTGAAGTCGCCCAATATAATGGTGTTTGGAGAGACCTTCATATTTTCCAGTGTTCTCAGGAAGGCCGAGTGGGGTTCCTGGGTTTGGGAGGGTGGTGTGTAGCAGGCTATAAACTGGAAGGCAGTTTTACCCACTGTTAGTTGCACATGGATAGTCTCAGATGCTTCATGCTTTGCCACCAACCTGGAGGTGTGGGTATCTTTGATGAATATCGATACTCCCTCCTTTTGTGGTTCGGTCCAAGTTTTGGGGCCGAAAAGCATGGTATGAGGTATAACCTGGTAGTGCTGGGGTGCTCTCGGGAGCCCTGAACCAGGCTTCTGTTACTGCACATATATCGATGTTCTCCATGCTAAGGAGAGTTTCGAGTGCATGCATCTTGAGGTTTAGACTTCTGGCGTTGAGTAGCATTACTCTTAGTTTCTTATCCCTTGTGATACCTATGGAGGTGGGTTTGTCTTTTGAGCCTTGCCTAAAAAAGGCAGTATGGGGATAGCAAGAGCCTTTGCCAATATCCGAAAGCCCAGGGGTGACAGGTGCAAGCCATCCCTGGCGAAGCATCGTGGCTTGTCGGGCATATCATCCCAAGCTGACAGGCATTGGATCCCCTTTGAATGACACCAGTACTTAAGCCAATTGTTGAAATTAATCATCTTGTCTTCATATTGTGGCATCATTCTTGGTGAGGGTAAGATGCTACTCAAGGTCAGGGTCATACCGGCCTCGGCTACATGCTCAGAGAGCTCCTCTATGTCTCTTTTCATGTAGTCCAGGGAGGTACGTCTCAGGTCATTCACACCAGCATGGACAATGACTGAGTCATATTTGTACTTGCCTTGGAGTGACCTGAGTGCTTGTGTTATGTGGCAGATCCTAGCACCTGACAGGCTGCTCACCATGATCCTCTCCTTGTTCAGCCTAGTGAGGGGGACGTCAGTGTGCCTGATGATAGTGTCACCTATTACAAGTGTATCAGGTGTGTTGTTTAGTCTTAAGGGCTGTGACTGTTCGGCACACTGGCTTTGTGAGATATGTGTTGCACGTGTTTTGTTTTGGGGTAGCGGTTGCTTGGGTGTCTGCTTTGGAGGTCTCTGCTGCTTAGGCAGATCTTTATTTAGAGCCTCCGAGTATGTTTTTGTGTGATTATGTGTTTGGTTTGCTGTTGTGGTAGGTCTATGTGAGACTGGAATTGTAGTGAGTGTGGTTTCCTTCTCCTCCTGACCTGTTATGCCAGTACTGAGTTGAGAGAGCTTAGCCTCCAGTTTGGCTATATGGTTGCATCTCTCACATGTGTTGGAATTTGTTGGGAGGAGGAGAGTGTTGTCTGTGTACATGAGGCAGTTGTAACGTTGCCTCAAGATTCCCAGATTCACCAGCTGGACCGGAGAGGAGATTGAAAACTGACCTTTGGACATGCTAGAATAATATTGGGAATTCCTTTATAATTGAAAACAAGGGCCAGTGGGGAGTGAGGGTGTAGTGCTTTTAATTTTTAGTGCTGACTTATATAATTGCTTTAGTGAGCAAGTGCCAGGTAACTTAAGTGCAATGTGTTACAGGTAACTTAAATGCAAAAACGACAAACAGTAACTTTCTTTCAAGTGAGACAAGGAAATAAGTACAGTAAGCAATGCAGATATCACTAGTGATCCACAGAAGCACTGAGAAGCCGCGTATTAGGTGGAATTAGTGTTCCAGGGAAATAACAAGCAAACATACAACAAGCATATAAACAAAGCTAGATTCAGCAGGCCTGGATCTAGTCTATGCTACAGCAAACAAGGTGTACCAATTTCAGTAAGATACAGTTCAAATATTCAGGCACTATAAACCTTTAACCAGAAATTCCCAGCTCAGAAGGGCAGAGTCCAGCCTCTTCTCCCACAAGAGTGCAGACCACAAACCTTCTTAATGTAAAATAACTGGCCTGAAGCCCAAGTGCTAATATTATAAAAGTGTCTGTGATTGTCCCTGAATTGTCCTTGCATTGTCCCTGTTACTGTTGAAATTAGTCCCTGAGTGGTTGAGAGGTCCGTACACATATGTACACCAACCAACTGTCACATTTGTTGCCAGTACTGTTGAATACCTATAGTGAAGTCATATATCCTAGCTACCATCCATGCGCAATGTACCATGGATTGTGTAGTTGTCAAACCGGTGAAATAGGTATGTAGGTGTATGTGTATGTACAGACACACACACATATATATATATATATATATATATATATATATATAAATGAACATGTTCACAATAAAGCAGTCTTAACGAATGTGAAGGGAAACACCAGTGGACCCCCCACCCCGTATTATGTAGTGCGGACATAATAAGCTGGTCAGAGGTGGGCAAACCCCTGCATCTGTAAACAAGGGCGCCCGCAGGCAGGTGCAAGGGGGTGCACTTGCACCCCCTGGAATCGGCTGACTAGATAATTTCAAAAAAAGTTTTTTTTTTTTTTTTTTTACGTGCGTTCTTCTTTAAGAAGAAAGAAGTCCGTGCTAACAGTCCAGTCGCAGGCGTGCTGACATCATCGCTCTCACTCATATTTAGAAGTTTGTGAGCGGGAACTCACACAGACGGGTTTGCAAGCGGGATCTGAAACGAACGGAAGATGGGACCTGAAACAAACGGAAGATGGGACCTGAAACAGAATAGCAAGCGGGAGTAAACAGACAGAAGATGGGACACTTTCAGGTAGAGGTGTGTGTGGGACCTGAAACAGAAGATGGGACACTTTCAGGTGTGTGTGTGTGTGTGTGTGAAATGCCCCAGGTGTACATGGTGGTGGGTAGAGAATAAGGCTTGAACCCTGTACCTTGGGCCCAAGTGGCAAGAGCCTGAATTCCCTACCCACACCATTTGTAAAAATGTTGCAGGATTTTCCCTCATACTTTTTCTGTTCCTCATAAAATCTGTGGTTTCTGCATTTGTGTCCTTGTTTCCTGACAGCTACATGTTCTCTGGTTTTATTCTTGGCTGTCTGGAGTGTTTCTCTCTGTGCCTCTGCTAAAAATTAGCTTTTTTTTTTTTTTTTCAAAGTCAGACTTTCCTGGTTAACAAATGTTAAAAAAAATGGACACACTTCAATATCAGACTTCATATTCTTCAGAACGTGCATGGTAACAAAAGCTTTTATTCTAGCAATTTTCTAAGTGTACAAGATGGATATTTGAAATGTATCCCTGTGTTTGGGACTGTATTCCCCCCATTATTGGCTTCGTCCAGGTTTTGTGCTAGGGTTGAGAGTTATGGTAAGAACTGAATTCACTGAATATATTTGGGGGCTGTATTCACCCAGTATTGGCTTTGTTTAGGTAGTGTTTGGGACTGTATTTCCCCCCATTATTGGCTTCATCCAGGTTTTGTGCTAGGGTTGAGAGTTATGGTAAGAACTGAATTCACTGAATATGTTTGGGGGCTGTATTCACCCAGTATTGGCTTTGTTCAGGTATTTATTGGCTTCATCCAGGTTTCTTGCTAATGTTGAGAGCTATGGTAAGAACTGATTTCACTGAATATGTTTGGGGGCTATATTCTCCCATTACTGGCTTTGTCCGGGTGTTATTTGCTAAGAGGTTGAGAGCTATGGTGAGAACTGAATTCACTGAATGTTTGGTGGTTGTAGTCACCCATTATTGGCTTTGTTCAGGTATTTTGTGCTAAGAGGTTGACAGCTGTGCTATGGTGAGAACTGAATTCACTAAATGGTAGCTATTTAAGTTTCAGTCTTCCTCTTTCACAAAACAGTTGATTTAGTGTAGTGGTATGTTGTTCTGACTGTTTTGCACGGGGTCCCCTGGGTTCAAGACGTGGCAGTGAAATGTATGGTGGTAATGCAGCATTTTATTCTAGCAACTTTCAAACATTATACAAGCAATGTTTAAAATGTGTCCCTGGTTTTTGGCCTTTTGTCCCCCCCCCAATAAATTTTGGCTTTTTCCAGATTTCTTGTGCTGAAAAGTTCAGAGATACAGCTGAGTGTCGAGTAGATTTTACAAGGAGCTGAGAGCTGCAGGGGAGCAAATGTTTAGTGCTGCTTATGTTTAGTTTGCTTGCATTGTTAATAGCACAACAGATAATGTACTTGCTTTAGATGCTGAAGGCTGTGGGTTCTACTCCCACAGTAGTTAAATGCATTGCTGATGCTGTATTGTGTTGTAAAGGGGGTGGATGCTGCAGTCTTTCTGGCAAAGATACCTAGTAACTATGAACCTGTTAACAGTTTGCTATCCATTCCCTATTGCGGTATTACTAGCTTTTCATTTTTTTATTGCATGCAACAAAAGCAATTTATTCTTCAAGGGTAACAGGCACTTTATTTGTAGATTACACAATGACATATAAAGTGTTTGCTAGCAGCAACCTCTTTATTAGTTACAAATTTTTTCAATGTGGAGTTTACTACTTCAGAGATTGTGTATATTTTTTACTGATACTGGTGGACTTGAGTAGACTTTTTATGATGGAAATGTTCTGAATTGGGCAGTTTTGTCATTGGTAGATGCTTTTTTGTTTCATTGCTTACTGGAAAAATGTTCAAAACAATAAATTTAAAATGCCCTCTAACATCTGTACTGTATTGTACAAGGAATATAATGTAATACAGTCAGGAAGGTGTATCAAAGAGCATGTGTATGTTATGTTCGAGGGGCCTATGATTTTGAAGACAGCCCAGAGTTAATATTTGCCAGAAGTTTTAATGTTAGTCTATTTTCATTGTGAGACTGCATTGCTTTAACAGATATGTATTAGGGTTTGTGCTGTAAAATGCAAAATAAAACTTTCAAATGAAATCCTAAATCATTGCAGAAGTAAAGCAGTATGCACATTAGTGTTTATGATAAATGGGGCAAAATAACCAAGGAATATGACATTGGAATGGCTGCAGGGGGGGAGGCTCCATTTGACCATGATTTTGTGAGGGGGGGGTAGCAAACTCAGACAGCCCCGGTTGAACTATACCTCTCAGTTGTCCATATCTTTGCAGAATGAATAGATATTTGCTGCTTATTTTTGGTTTGTTCCTCAAATTTGTGGTTTTCTAGCAAATCATTTAGGAATGAAGCCATTAAATGACAGACATCGAGTTTCAGATGTCATAACCTTCAGAAAAATGCATGCTAATGCAAGACTGTCTTTAAGTTTATACAAGAGCAATTTTTAATAGTGTTTGTATGTTCCCCAATATATTTGGCCTTGTTCAGATTTCCTGCATTAAGAGGTTGAGAGGTACGTGCAAATCACTTTGTAGATTAGGAATATCCAAACATCTCAATTGTCCCCAATTCTGGCTCAAAATGTTGCTCTCCCCTAATAATCCCTCCTCCAAAATGGCAATTTTGGAAGAAAATGTGGAGGGTTTACAATTATATATAACTGTAATGATCAGTTATAGATTACCTTTATTTCAGAAATGCATGTGGATGCTCTTATTTTGTTAGCTGCTTCAAGTTAACTGTTAATATTAAAAAGGTGTCCCTTTTTTGACAGGTATTTTTGCATCACATTTTGGTCCATTTTTCATAAAATTATGGTTTTCTGGCAAATTAGTGGCAAGTCATTAAAGATTGAAGTTAGAAAATAATGGCAGACATTTGAGTTTCAGATTTTATACCCTTCAGAAAAATTGTACTAATGCAAGATCTACCTGTTCTATTTAAGTTAATAAGAGCAATATTTAAAAATTGGCCTTATTTTTGGGCTTGTGCCCCACTTCTAGTTCTATGTATGGCTTTGTCCAGATTTCTTGCTCTGAAGTTGAGAGGTATGAGTGTCAGATCCATCACTGTCAGCCAGAGACATTTCAAATTGTGACATACTTATTGCACCCCACTCCCCATTGTAGTGGCTCTGGATGTGTCCATGGAAGGCAAGGAGCAGTTATGCAGTGTAAGTGTGCAGAGTATTCCCCCATCCAAAGTAGATCACAAATACGACCGTGGCTTTTCATCTGTCTTTGATTTTGCAAAATGTTCTGGTTTTCTATCAGATTTTTGTACTGTTGATTTATGCTTCTTATTCAGGAACTGTATGCTGTCACAGTGCCCTGTTGCTCTGTTTAAGTAGCCATGGTTTAATGAACATCAGGTAAGCTTGTCGGAGATTGTAAGATGCAAGTAAGCTTTAGTAAGCTTGTCGGACATTGTAAGATGCAAGTAAGCTTTAGTAAGCATATTGTTAAAGAATTACCAGTATTGAAAGCCTTTTCATTGTTGCCATGCAGAGAATATTTACATGACTAGATAATGTATAAGCCTTGGGTATTGAAATGCATATGACAGTATTTTCTTTATTTATTTTATTTGCAGTTGGTTTGCCAGGATAGTCCATTGGGCCAAATGAACTCGTTTTCAATGGAGTCCTGGGGAGAAAAGCTCCAAAACTAAGTAGGTTATTAATAGATATACAAATTATACAATTACACAGAAGTTAATCATACAAGAAAAAACAATTTGCAAATAATACAACAAAATCTAGAGTGAGTACAATCTAGTGATGAAATTAATAGGTAATACAGACTAAAGGGAAATTTAGCACAAAAGCACTGAAAAATAACAACATATTTGGAAGCATTTCATGACAATACCGAGGAATAATAACATATTAGGAAGCAATGCACAAAAGTACTGAGAAGTAATAACGTATTAGGTAAGCAATACTTAGGAAGTGTGGCCTAGTATATTCTTTCCGATTATTGTAGGAATAATAATATGTATGAGTTAGGGTGGGTAATTAGGAAAGTTGCAGGAGGAAACAGAGGAAGGAAGATGGAGTTTGCAAGTGTTAGTTATGTGGGGTGGGAGCAAGAGCATTCCCACTGGGATACTAGATGTGAGTGAAGAGATCTTTTAAACATAAAATGGTTGGGGGTGGTGCGAATGGAAGGTGGTAGGGAGTTCCAAAGGTGTGCAAGGCCATAAGGCAGAAGATTTTTGCCTGGGGGACAAGTTGGTTTATATACTTCTAATAGATTTTGATTGTTGGACCTTAATACTCTAGCAGGAAGGTGCATTTTAAAGGCTGATGAAAGGGAGGAACAAAGGGAGGGGTTGAAAATGAGCTTATGTGCAAGATTTAGTTGAGTATATGTGAGATAACTGGGTAGCTCTAGCCATTTTAGTTTTTGGAGAGAGGAACAGTGGTGGGTGGAGGACTTGTGGTTGGTAGCGAACTTGGCAATTTTGTTGTAGCAAGAGGAAAGTTGTGTTTTTAGAGAGGTCTGTAGATTAGTTAGGAGTGGAGCTCCGTAGAGAAGGGAGGATAAGAAATGAGGTAGAGGGTGATTTTGGTAGCAGGTGTAAGGTAATGATTTTGTCGGTAAAGCATACCTAGTTTTTGATGGGTTTTCTTGATATTTAACTGTAGGTGGGAGTTGAATTTGAGCTGGTTATCAATTTGGACCCCAAGTAACTTGGTCTCGGACACCAGTTCCAGGGGTAGATTATTTTGACTAGAGATGTGGAATGTGTTTATATTGAAAGAAGTTGCCTTAGAGGGGGTGAATAACATTAATTTGGTTTTAGAGGCATTGAGTGCTAGGTGATTCCTTTTCATCCATTGCTCAGTTGTTGTAAAAGCATCTTGAGTCAGTTTTAGGAGTGAGGGGATAGAGGTGGCAGTGCAGATAATAGCAGAATCATCGGCATATTGGATGATGTCTGAGAATGGGATAGAGTCGCGGAAATCATTTATAAATATATTGAAGAGAAGGGGACCCAGTATAGAGCCCTGGGGTACCCCAGTAGGAGTATTTAGAAATGAGGAGGTGGCCTTTTTCCATTTGACTGCTTGAGATCTGTTAGATACGTAGCTGGAGAACCAGTTCAAGGAGGAGGGAGATAGGTTGGTTTAGAAAGTTTAGTTAGTAGCAGGCTGTGAGAGTGTCAAAGGCCTTAGAGAGGTCGAGTAGTAGGGTAGAAACAATTTGGCCAGAGTCGCGGGCTTTATTTACAGTTTCAAGGAAGGAGAGGAGGGCGGTCATAGTGCTATGATGTGGTCTGAATCCATGTGTGGGAGTTAGTAGGTGATTATCTAAGAGATGTGGAAGGAGTTGTAGTTGGATACACTTTTCTAGGAGTTTAGAGATGGGGGACAGAATAACGATGGGGCGGAAATTAGTAACATTGTTGTTGTTGCCACCTTTATGTAGAGGTATGATAAAGGCCCTTTTCCAGACTTGGGGTACTATACATTCTTGGATAGAGCGGTTGATTAAAATGCTAATAGGGTAAGCGATTGCTTCAGCAGCTTTGCTAAGAAAGTAAGAAGGGATGTTATCAGGAGCATTGGTGCATGGCTTCAGTTTCATAAGGAGTTTCTTTATAGTAGAAGTGGGTATAGGTTTAAATAAGAAAAAAGGAGTGTGAAGAGGGAGAATTAGGGGCAGATGAAGCTGATGAAGGAGTAGGAGAAGGAGTGGAGGGATGGGAGTTAGTAGATGGGAATGAGGAAGTAGTAGCAGAGTAGGGTAGAGAGATGGTTGGGGATGGTAAGGGAGTTTTGGAGATTGTAGTGGTGTTAGAGAAAGATGACGTTAATTTGGAAATGGATTCAATGAAAAGAGTTAAATTGGGTAGCCAAGTCTTGGTCAGGAGCGTTTGGGTCTGAGGTAGGGGTATCTGGTTTGCTGGGGTTACGTAGAGTAGGGATACCTTTCCAAAATTTCTGAGGGTTTGATTTTATTATTGTTTTGAAGTGTGGAAAAGTAGTTTTGTCGGTCGAAGATTATGAGCTATTTTACCTTATTTCGAAGTATTTTATATTCATTGTAATAAAAGGACAGGATTACAGTATTTTCAGAAGCTCATTACATTTTATTAGAGACCTTTGTCTTATAGCAGTGTCTGTGTGTTAGTACACTTGTAGTTGGGTGGCTTTAATGGTATATGGTAAATAAGCATTGCTACCTTACTTAAAAGCCAAGCCCTGCAACAACTAGCTCCACACTGAAGTCAAAACACAATAGCTCTGGTGGGTAAATGTACTCTGTAGTAATCAAAAAAGGCAAATGTTTAAAATAACTATAGCTTATGTGCAAACACAATAGGTAGTGATGAAACAATGCTCTGCTAAAAATGCTTTAATGCTCCACATTGCTGAGCTGCAGGTCAGTTATCACTGGCTACCAGGATTTCACCCACTTCAGCTCAAGCATGGTGCCGTTCAGTGCAACCTTCCCAGAACTAATTCAAGTCTGACCAGAATTATTTGGTGTGTGTATAAGAGGGAGGTAGCATACCCCTCAGCTGTCCAGATTTTTGCCCCATATTCCTCCTAAAAAGGATTGAAGTTGCTAAATAATGAGACATTTCAGTTTTAGATGTCATGTCATTTAGAAAAATGCATACTAACACAAATCCTGTTACTCTTGCAATTTTCTAAGTTTCTGAGAGCCATATTTATAATCTGTCCCTATTTATTTTAGGCTTTGTCCAGATTTCTTGCACTAAGGTTGAGGCCTTGAGGGAGTGGTATGTTTGTGAGAGAAAGTGAAATGCCCAAGTTAGAGTTAGCAGGTGGAATTTTCAAGTGCATTTTCAAGGAACTGTGAGTTTTAAGGGAAGCTAAGTTCACTGCTGCTCATGCCAAGTCTATTTACAATGTGCAACTGTTTTGTTTAGCAAATGGTATCTCTATTGTGGTATAAAGTTTTAAAGCTATGTTAGTAGCACCACAAGTAGAATACTTGCATCTTAATGTAAAGGCTTGAGGTTCTATTCCTACAGCATATACATTTGTATGCTGCAGTCCTCAGGATGTCCTCCTTTGGATGAGATGCCTAATAACTATGAACCTGTTTTTCAGCTTGTCATCCATTTTCTATTGCAATATACCAGCTTACCATCTTTTTAATTTAACATAGGCAATTTATTCTTTGATGGCAGCAGGCACTGAATTTGTAGATGAAACACTGAAATATACAGTTGTTTTCTAGCAACAACATCTTCATTAGTTTCAGATATCTTTAATGTGGAATTATTCAGATTACTTTTACTTCAGCAGAGACACTCAAACAAGTGTTGCTGTATAATACAAGGGATATAATTCAATTATATATTATAATTAATACAATCAGGTAAATCAAATAACTTTTGCATGGCCCTAACGGTGTGCAAGGAGCCTATTGCTTGAAAACAGTTCAAAGGTAAATAACCTGCCACTGGCCAGATGCATTTTCTTTGAATGTGGGTTTCAATGCTGTTTCATTGAATGTGAATTTCAAAAGTAGAGAAGCTTTAATGCTAAGTCTGTTTTCATTGTAAGACTATTGCTTTGTTTAGGATTAGTAAATGTCTCAGTGTTTGGGCTATAATGTTTGAAATAAAAGTTGTAAATTAAATCCAACTGCCTGTAATCATTGTAGAACTAAAGCATAAAACAGTATGCACACAGATGTGAACAGTGTCTACAGTAAATGGGGAGAAATAGCCAAGTAATGGGACACTGGAATGGCTGTGTGGGCGGGGCTTGGGGTGGGTGGACTTGGGCGGGGCTGTGTTGGCAGGGGGTGGGGTGAGCCATGTGGGTGGGGCTCTGGGTTTGCACCCCCTTGCAAAAAATCCTGCGGGCTCCCTTGTCTGTAAACACAGGTAGAATGGTAACATTGGGACTTAACTCTGTCCACGTGCTAATTCTGACTTTCAAACAGGTACCAGACTGTTCCGGTCTCCAGTCGGACAAGCCTAAACCCAGATGATCACATGAACACCCTGACAATCAAGCACACATATGTGCCAGGGCTATAAGCTTTGGGGTTCTGAATATCCTCGGAGTGAGTAAACATGCAGTACAGGTCCAGAGCAGTAGGGAATAGGGAATGGCACATGTGTAGTACTGTGCTTTTCCCAGCAGGAGAATGGATGCCTGCTGTGTAAGTGAAGCGTTGAGGCGTGCGTTCAGGTAGCTATGAACCATGGATATACATATAAATGAAGCAGAACACCAATAATGTAGTGGTTAGAGCATCCGCCTAACGTAAAGGCATTCCCGGTTCAAGTTCGACTATAGCACATATAATTTTCTTGTGGAATGAATGTCTCTGTGCTGTAAAGCCAACATTTAAACATGTAAAGGTGAACGTGTGTTTCGCATGGGGCCATTAACTGGATTCCTTCAATCAAATGGTACTGTCATAATGAATAAGGCACACATAAGCACAAAGAAGTGGCAATAAACATACGTAACTCACAGTAAGCATATGCGAGTGCGCCTGCGAGGGTGTAAGCAGCTCCCAGCATAGCAAATGTATGTTTTTATGTACAGATGTAATTTATATATATATATATATATATATATATATATATATATATATATATATATATATATACACACACACGCACACACATACACACACACACACACACACACACACACACACACACATATATATAGATATATATGTGGGTCTATAGATATATATCCACAGACATGAAATATATATATATATATATATATATATATATATATATATATATATATATATATATATATATATATATTTGAAGAATTAACACTGTAAGAATAAAGCATACACAAGGGTTGTGAAGGGAATCTAGAGCAACTAAGGTATTATATAGTGCTTGCAGCTTATGTCAGATAAAGCTGCCCAAGAGTGAGCAGAGCACCGCTATTCACACCAGAGGCAGGGTTCTACCAGTGGGCATAACATCGTTGAACTGCTACATCTACATTACACACAGACGGAATGTAGTTCATGTTGCGTCCACCTGCACTTGTAAACCGCAAATGGCCGTAAGCCATAACACCAGGTAAGGCACGTATTTGCAAATATAAATGGCGGGAGACCCTGTGAATACACGAGGTGGTACAAAATGTGTGAAAGGCCCCAAACGCTCTGGAGAGGGCAATGTGTAAAGGTGTGTCATGGCTGAGATATCAGGTGGATAATGGCTGTTACGCATGGAAACTCAACATGGGTGGGGTGGAGGAACTATGGCTATGCGATTATGGATCCAGGAGTGCCTGAGTTGGTTGCGCAGGTTCCAATGGACCGCCCCGTGTAGGTCAGCTAGTACGTAATAGGTATATATGCATACGCACATGCAGACAACGATATGTTGAAGTACATTCTCTGTAACACATGCACTCCACTTATTGACATAAATAATATGAATGTGCACAGACAAACAAATACAGTAGCTGGAATAATAGGCTGTGCAGATGAGGAACAGATCACATGACACTGTACCACATCCCAATTACCATTGGTAATCCGTACATGAACATATTGCGACATCTGTCTGCTGTATAATAACATGCAAAATACCAATTACAAGATAACCGGAGTGAAGTGTCAGTGTCATAATGACTAAGGCAATAGTATGCTGGTGAAGCATATATAAAACCCAATACGCATGTGTAAGTGCGTCTGGCCAGGAAATGTATTGGTCAACGGACACACAGATGTATACATATATATATATATATATATATATATATATATATATATATATATATATATACATATATATATATATATATATATATATATATATATATATATATATACATACATACATACAACATATATAGATATATACACATATATACACAAAAAAATACATATATATATATATATATATATATATATATATATATATATATATATATATATATATATATACATATGTTACTGTAGATATACACGTATACATACCTAGGTTACGTTGCAGCAATTACGGGTAACATATGTTCAGACCGGGCATATGTTAGTGGGAGGTCCAATAAACTAACGTCTACCTCCCACACCTCACCAGCTTGGCCGGTGAGACATACAGACAGGAAATAAAGGTAAATAGATCGCTGCTTTCCAGACCACCAGCAGGAAACTACCAGTGGGAGAGATCTGCAAGATCTACACTTTAAACATGGATCACGGGGTCCCTTGGGGGACACCAAAAATTTGCCTTGTAGGCAAACCAGTAATGATTGAGGCCACCAGGATGTAGCTGTACACGGAACAGTAGGTTGTGCAAGTCTGATAACACATGGGTTGACAAAAAGTATGACATGTGTCTCGACATGGGGAGAGTGGGCAGTGTGTAGAGGTGTGTTCATACCCAGCTGCGCTCACAGTAAGGATGAGTACTGTAGAGGGGTGTCAGGTAGGGGAATCATGGGTATGCAATAATGGGCCTAAGTGTGCAGGTGTTGGTTGGCAAAGATGTATTAGGCCCGCCCCATGGAAGTAATTAATATTCCTATGTGGGCATAGCAGATGCCCATACCTCCCAAACCATAAGAGCACATCTATTGGATAGTCCGTAAACCATTGGGGGAACACATAGGGACTATATCAGTGAACTGTACCTGATTATCATGGACGTCCGTGATTACGAATCAGAATCTAACACAGTCCTAACTAAACCCTTCCAGAACTAGTGATATTAGGTCGACAGGTGGCAGAATACATGTTATATATATCTATATATATATATATATATATATATATATATATATATATATATATATATATATATATATATATATATACACAAAAATATATATATATATATATATATATATATATATATATATATATATATATATATATGTGTGTGTGTGTGTGTGTGTGTGTGTTACTGTAGATATACACATGTATATACCTAGGTTACATTACAGCAATTACGGGTAACATATGTTCAGCCCAGGCATATGTTAGTGGGAGGTCCAATAAACTAACATCTACATCCCACACCCCTCCCCAGCTAGGCTGGTGAGACATACAGACACGCAATAAAGGTAAATACACCACTGCTTTCCAGACCACCGGCAGGAAACTACCAGTGGGAGAGATCTGAAAGGTCTACACTTTAAACATGGATCATGGGGTCTCTTATGGGACACCAAAAATGTCCCTTTTAGGCAACTCTATAATGATCAATGCGACCAGGATGTAGCTGTACACGGAACAGTAGGTTGTGCAAGTCTGATAACACAAGGGTTGACAAAAGATACGACATGTGTCCCGACATGGGGAGAGTGGGCAGTGTGTAGGGGTGTGTTCATACCCCAGCTGCGCTCACAGTAAGGATGAGTGCTGTAGAGGGGTGTCAGGTAGGGGAATCATGGGTATGCAATAATGGGCTTAAGTGTGCCGGTGTTGGTTGGCAAAGATGTATTAGGCCCACCCTGTGGAAGTAATTAATATTCCTATGTGGGTATAGCAGACGCCCATACCTCCCAAACCTTAAGAGCACATCTACTGGATAGTCTGTAAACCATTGGGGGAACACATAGGGACTATATCAGTGAACTGTACCCAATTATCATGGACGTCCGTGATTATGAATCAGAATCTAACACAGTCCAAACTAAACCTTTCCAGAACTAGTGATATTAGGTGGACAGGTGGCAGAATACATGTAATAACTAATGACAACATGTATGAGTCATAAACAGCATGTACCTCAACAAATATATATGAATACACATGCTCTGGGACTGTCAGTGTGTCAGGTTAATAGTACCAATCATCTAAATGTGTCCCTGAGGGTGTTATGCAGTGTCCCTGATTCAGTGTTCATTCTCCCCCATTCGTATGTGAGGTCTGCTAGTGACAGAAAGCGCATATTCCGACGACTACCTTAGGTAGATGATAGCATAATAGGTTGGAGTTAGCACCTGTTCACCTTTGCAAGGGACACTCCCCTTTGGGCAGTTGTGTCCTGCAAAATAAATGTTATTATAGCACATGGCCTGTGATTTAGGGCAAAGAATCCATATATTGTTTGTAGTGGTTGCATAAAATGATTATGTTGTATCTGAAACACCTAGATGTTATAGGAAACAGTATTAGCAACTATAATGCTACAAGATTAACCTTTACTTATGCAAACTGGTGAAGTACTCTATTTTCTACTGGCTGTGGGTATGTGTTGCCTTGCCAAATCTGACATCTCTACATATAGGTCCTATAGGGCTGCCACCTTTCCAAATGACCAAAGTGGGGCCTGCTCCATAGAAATGTCAGACGTACCAGGTGAGAACATACCTACAGCCGTGCATAGTACAGAACTATATATATTAGCACTAATAAAAGCTTAGTCTAGCAGCAGTCAAGTTGCTTATGCTACTTCACATAACATATAGAAGTGTCATATATACAATAACTGTTACATGCAGCTATTAGAGAAACGTAGAATATAATATTGTCTTGTAACCAGGACATTTGCTATATCTAGATTATTTTCACATGACACATACACCTAAGGAGGGACTGCCCCACGCAAAATGGGGCAGGTGTTAATCCTAAAGTCTCACCTCAGCCAATTTAAAAGGTGGCAAACCTACAATAGGCATGCGGTAGCATGACCCGGCAGACGGATGTGGTTCCCAAAACACATTTACTTGTCTGCATTGCAGAGTATCGGTTCCCATGTATCAGCCAGATGGGAGCAGATTGTATGAGGAACACGCATATAGTATGATTAACTCACTGGACAGGCTGCCGATTCTGTACAGTCAAACGCCATGCCATCACCTAATGGTCAGCCTTACCCGATACGGTAGTCATGTAGTCCGATGTAATAGGCATCACAAGGGATCGCATCCACCCAGCATGAGTGACAAATGCAAGCACCAATGTTGGTGCATGTGCAAGTGAGGGAGCGAGCGGGTGTAAGCGTGTTTGGCTACCAGTATGCGAGTATTGCACTGCTAAAGAAATGTGGAGTCTAAACAAGTGTAAGAAGCTGTAACCAGAGGTCAGCAGTGCTTAACACCACACAAACCCACCCACAACCGATCCCAACTGCTGCAATGTGCCTTACTTACTCCGTATCCATTGGCCTTGTTTTGGCTGCAAATAACCGTCCTTTGCAAGTGTTGGTAGCAACACCCTGCACACACAGCTAATGTGAATTACCAATACACCATGGCAAATATACAGACAATAGACAGTACCACACATATACCATACAGCACAGTCATCCAACAGTATAGCAATGTACCAGCAGATATGTCCAGACCACTGGTGTTTGCAGACCTGGCTGTCTTGTGTTTATGTGTGTGAGCATGCCCAGTATGACCGTTCCGCATGTTGTTGACTGACATTGCCATCATACTTTCATGTGTTTGAGCATGCTCAGTATGGTTAACTGTATCACATATGTTACATGTCCAGGTAGTCAGTACTGTGGTGCCGACCTCTGCGTTGTACACTGACAGGTGGCATGCTTTGTCTGCAGGGTATCCATCGGTCATGTGGGATTGACTGTTGCTACATTTCTGCACAGCATGGGGGGACATCCAACTGTATCCACATTCCTACACAGCACCGGGGGGGGGCGCACCTGACTGTTACATGTGTACGTTGGAAGGGGGGCACAGCTGACACTTGTACACTTTTGCTACTACTGTACTGGTATATCAGGTAGTTCATTTCAGTGTGCAGACCTACCTATTGTGCTGGCTAGAGGCATACCAGTGTACTCCAGATCATAGCTTTAATTACTAATCTATTAGTTTCAGATGTCCTAGGCTTCACAACCTATATCCAACTGCCTGGCCTGCTGTAGTCTGTCTGTGTGTGTCTGTGGGGGGGGGGATCATCCATTGGGCGTATTCAGATGCCATAGTACAGCATTTGTCTGTGTTGGTCTACACTTGTCCAGCTGGTTGAGACTTGTGTGGGCTGTATGGACACACATGATGCTCAGCCCACTACCTGCAGTGGCTTAGGACACCTTGTGTACTACTGGCTACTATGGTGACCCCGGTATGTGCTACAGATGACATGGTGCCACTATGGACGTCTACTAACATTCTGCCACCAAATTCCCTTGCTTGCTCACATCCATATCATAGCTACAGGTAACAACACATTCTAATACAACTGCCAATTGGTAGGTTGATTGACTTACCTTGATGGTGTGTCAGACCTGAGGATGGTGCTGGAGGGCTGCCTATGTTGGATGCACACAGTGCACTTCCTATACATGGCTGAGCACAGGTAGTGTCATGTTTGGCATCCCTTTTACTGTCTGTGTGAGTCAGAGAGGGTGACATTCCCTGGGTACCTACTGTGTCAGTGCATACACTATGCGTTGCCTCTTTGCCAAGGCCAGGTCATACTGGGCATGCCTCCTTCCACCTACTGGGTCCAGCTCAGGTAGTTCCTCCTCCGAGTCACTCTGTGCATGTACAGGCCTTGGCATTGGTGAGGGGCTGTGTGGCCCTGCCCCATGCTGTTCCTGCTGCAGCTGTTTCCACAGGATCATATTGTGTAGCATAGCACATACCATAACAATTTGGGTGCATGTAGCTGGTGAATACTGCAAGGCTCCACCGGATGTGTCCAGACACTGGAACCATGACCTGAGCATCCCAAACACATGCTCAATTATATGTCTTGCCTGTGCGTGTGCCTCATTATGGTGTAGTTGTTCAGGTGTGTGTGTGCATTTCTGATGGGTGTCATCAGCCATGGCTCCAGTGGCTACCCAGCATCCCCCACTAGCTGACTGTAGGGGATGTCCATATTAGCAAAGCTGTGGTACAGCTGCATCAGATGCCATATATCAGAATTGTCATAGCTTCCAGGGCAGCCAGCACACACATTCAGTATAATGCCCTGGGCATCGCATACGACCTGGTAGTTGATGGAGGGGATGCCCCTGTGGTTAATGTAGGCCCTACCCCACTCACCGGGTAGTGCTTTGATGCGTATGTGCGTGCAGGCTATTGCACCACTACAATAGTTAGGGTAGTCTGCCATTTGGAGGAAGAGATGCATATTGCTGGTCAACACCTCACATGTGTTGAGGAAATGTACGTGCTCACTGGCATGTGGTGACATGACATCCAGAAACTGGTGGAATACTCTGGATGCAGATGCCTTTGAGATCCCCATGATATCCCCAGTTGTGCTTTGGGAGGTACCTGTGGCTAGTATACCTAGGCTTACACATACCTTGGTATCCACTGGGATGGGTTTCCCTCGCCCTGTTTGATGTGTCAGGTGTGGCTGGCACAGCTCAACAGTCTGCTGTAGGAGGTCTCTGTCCACCCCATAGCGCTCCACTATCTCCAGCTCATGTAGCCCCTGGTAGGTTACCCTTGGTCTGTACAGTCTTCTCTGTCTCCTCACTGAGGGTTGTTCAGCAGCATTCACATCCTCACCACCCTCAGCCTTCTGTACATGTTGGTCTATGTTGCCTGCTGCAGCCCTTCTCATTTCGTTGGATTGTTTTGTAAAATTTCCCCGCATGTATACACCGGTGGTGTAGAGTGGGGAAAAACCCGAGGGTATGGTGCTTGCTCACTTTATCATAGTGTTCTGGGCTGGGCTGGGCCTGTAATCTGCTGATTGTGATAATTATCACCTGTTTGCCCAGCTTGTTCACCTTGACTACTCTCCTACTGCTGTTGTCCCTCCCAATTGCACTAGGCAGATATAGACACACCCCTAGCTCAGGCGTGCTAAGGCAGGAGCAATCCCAAGACACAGGGCTCCAATGTACATGCAGTATGCCTGACACCCCCCCCCCATGCTTTCACCTATATTCGAGTCCTGCACCTGGCTATCTATACACATACACTCTTGGGATCTGCATCACACCCTGGGGATAAATGGGATTTACTATTTTCCACCTCATTTGCATAGTATTGTCTTCTAATGCATAGTTACATGACCGATACTGAGCCTCCCCAAAAATAACCACTGCTTACTGTCGCACAGATCTGCACACAACTGGTTAAAAGCACCTTACTATCACTGTATTCGATGTCCCTTGTTCTTCCCAGCAACAAAACAACCAGTTTCTGCATGACTTGAACCCGGGACCCTGCATTCCACTGACGATGTGCTTTACCACAAAGCCACGGCAGATATACATACATCTGAGGTTATCACGTACAGATCATCCAGCACAGGCATTCAACAGTATAGGACATGTATTCCATCATGTAGATTTATGTGTGCTAATGTCCATATATATATATATATATATATATATATATATATATATATATATATATATATATATATAGATATACACATATACACACACAGCGGACCACATGACACCAAAGCATTAGACAAGAATGAAAAGGAAACCACATGCGCCTCCTGCATTATGTACTGGTGTTAATATCAAGGCAAGTGTGTTTCTGTACATCAGATGGGTTCAGACTGTATTAAGGGTAAGATTAGGGCTGCTGACATATACTTACCAGACCTATTGCCGAATGTATGTGTATGTCTTGCCAATCCAGTCTCTTGGCCGATTGTGACATTTATGGACTCTATATAGGAAAACAACAAAATATGCTCTTCAACACATCCTGGAATTATCCACTCACAGATACCAACACATAGGATATGACTGCCAAACACACACACACCTATCATGCCTTGGAATAGAACACCTACCTGTCTATTCTATCACACTACAGCATTATGCACTTACAGAACACACTGCCGAGGTTACTAGGACACAGCACTCCCAGAGGTGTACTTCTAGGTGGGTGACATCATCAGTAATGGAAAAGTTGGCGATAGGGATTGTATGGAGTATGAGCAGTCTAAAAGCATTATTATGTCCCCAGGCAGGCGAAGACTCACACACAGTTGGGATTAGAACACAAACCTAACTACCTTATCACACGACAACATTACGCAGTTACAGAATGTGCTACTGAGATTACTAGGACACAGCACTCCCAGAGGCATACTTCTAGGTAGGTGACATCATCAGCAATGGAAAAGACTGCAATAGGGATTTATGGAGTGTGAGCAGTCTAAAAGCATATTTCTGTCCCCAGGCAGACGGAGACACACATGCACAGTTGGCATGACTGGGATTAGTACACAAACCTAGCTATTTTATCACGCTACAGCATTACACTGTTACAGAACACGGTACTGAGATTACTGGGACACAGCATTCCCAGAGGTGTACTTCTAGGTGGGTGACATCATCAGCAATGGAAAAGATGGCAATAGGGATTGTATGGAGTGTGAGCAGTCTAAAAGCATATTTTTGTCCCCAGGCAGATGGAGACACACACAGATACAGTTGGGATTAAGACACAGACCTAACTACCTTATCACACTACAGCATTACGCAGTTACAGATCACGCTACCAAGATTACTGAGACACAGCACTCCCAGAGGTGTACTTCTAGGTGGGTGACATCATCAGCAATGGAAAAGACAGCGATAGGGATTGTATGGAGTGTGAGCAGTCTAAAAGCATATTTCTGTCCACAGGCAGACAGGCACACACACACAGTTGGCATAGCTGGGATTAGAACACAGACCTAACTACCTTATTGCACAACAGCATTACACAGTTACAGAACATGCTACCAAGATTATTGGGACACACTACTCCCAGAGGTGTACTTCTAGGTGGGTGACATCATCAGCAATGGAAAAGATGGCGAAAGGGATTGTGTGGAGTGTGAGCAGTCTAAAAGCATATTTCTGTCCCCAGGCAGATGGAGACAAACACACGCCAGTGGTGTGATCAGGACAACTGCCTATCTACGGACCACTATTATAATACTACATAGATATGAGCTGTGCCACAGACACTACACCTTTCAAGACTGTCAATATGACCTTCTAGGAATGCAGACATTGACATTGATGCAGGCAGTTATGATGTACATACCTGTGAACCAGTGTGTTCAATGTAGGAATCCTTCTTGAAGTGGGGTATGGCCATCTGTTGACTGGACAACTACTATCGCTATACAGGGTTACAATGGCCATGCCCATACACATAGAGGCACATAACCGACACAAGGTGTCACTGGGCATGCTCACACACCTAGCAGCATACGGTCGTTTGGAATGCACTATGTGTCCATCTACACAACATTATACTGGGCATGCTCACACACTTAGTAGCACAGGGCTGTTTTGTATGCACTCTGATTCTAAACAAGGAAGGGCACAATGGCCATTGTATTACAGTTAGACGTGAGCAACACATTGTAATGGACTCCGGTGTTGATAGTTGTCATTGTTAGCAGGAACGCTGCACTACATATATCTGACACTGGTCTTCTACACGTCTGGTGCTGTCCGTCACCTTAGATGTACCAATCTAAACCTGGCACACTAATACCACCCGTGGTGATATCCTGCCAGGAGTGGCTACTTCACCCATATAGTGCCATTCATAGACAAATGTACTGAAACCAGGTTAACACCCTGACACCTAGCGGACAACTGCATTGTATGTGTATGCTAAACAGTGCTAGATGTGCAGCGTTCGTAATCACAGCTGCCCAATGTAGATCCAACAATGGGGAATACTGACATCTGTGCAGTGAGGAACACCTGGCTGAAGGCTCAGTTGTGCACAATAGCACTACCACTGTATACCTCGGATACAGACATGTGGGCCATAACACCATTACGGACCACTCCAGGTGGTGGTGTCTCCACGTACATGAAGGCCACTCACATGTACTGACCAGTACACCCTCAAAAGGCATCACAGATGTGTCAGGTGCAGATCACAGTGTCAAAAGCCACATTCTAGGATGTAGCCCTCAGACATCACCATGTTCTTGGACCAGCAACATACATCCATACATGTGGTAGAACATATATTAGTACAACACCATGTGACACATGACCAGTGGACTGTACCTAGCTCTACAGCAACTGTGCAGACTACCCATGTACTGACACAGTTGCAACATGTGTTATGCAATGCAATGATACCACTGTTCATAACCAGGTCGGTTGTACACATAACAGGGGCCCTGGGTCATATACAACAGTAACAGATGACTGTTGCTGTACACCAGTACACACCCTCATGTTTGGATATGACATACATGTACCTGCCATGGATATGTACATGCCACACACACACAGAACATATATGTACATAGCATAGCTGTTGCTGTCCTTCATGCAGACAGGTGGCTACAGCAATTACACACATGCACATGGAAGGTAGGTCCATGGCTGTTGAATGCTAACAGTACATAAGGTGTGATATCAATGATGACTGAGTTAACATTTCCTCTGTACTGGTTACCCATGACAACTATCATATCATACAACAGTCCATGTGTCATGTATGTCATCACACATGTCCACCAATTGCAATGCCTACAAACATGGCTAAATGACAGGAATGTAGGACCTACACACATGTACATGTAGTGGTGTGCATTCAGCTACCATGCATGTGCAGTAGCTGATGTTTGCAGGTGACGTGTGTCTTACTACAACATGCAGTTGCAATGCAGCCCCATCATTGCCAACTGTATATGGTGATATACTGACAATACGGTAAGATGTACATCAGGTATGGACAGATGTGTGGACATAACTAAGTGGTGTGGCATCTTTGCAGATGGATGTTTGCTGAAGACAGCTCACAGGTGTGTCACAAGCCATCCTACAATAACATATGCAAACATTAAGCTATGTTTCTGTTAATTGAAGGGGAACACATACAACCTACTCAGCGGTCAGGGTTTCATTGACTGTAAATCACTTGACAGCTGTAACACTTAAGACCTCCCGTGTGCATATATCAGCACAATTGCCAAAGGTAGCGTCGGTACACATTGTAATCCAGGCAATACTGCTGCATGTCTGTCATACGTATCATAAGATAGCAGGTGTTTGAGTCACAGTACTGCCATGTGTGTTTGCTTGTGTGTCTATATATGCCACGTATGGTGGGGAATACATCCCAATTGTTAATCACACTCCTGTACACTGTTGTAGAGATCTGTATATACTGCATTGTACAAAGCAAGACATAGGCAGGGGTGGGGTGTGTATCACGCACATGTGAGCTATCTGTATGTGCATGACATAGGTGCATTCAATTGTGGACTCCACAGTGTGTATGTATGTATGTATGGCTATCTGGTCCTTGGAATGAGGATGTATGTTACCATAGTGAACAGATAGGACCCCTAACCCCTCCAGGTAATGCAGTCTACTACCCTGTTGATGCTGTCGATCTTAGGCATTACTGACTACCTGTACATGTGTATTTTCTGTGTCGTGTCATGTGGGTGCACAGTATTGTAATGGTGATTACCACATAGGCAGGGGTCCTCACCTCAACACTATCAAGTGTGTGTGTGTGTGTGTTACAGTGTCATTGACCCCATGAGTGTAAGCGTGTTACTGTGTGTCTGAATATGTGTGCAAATACCTGTGTGTGTGTGTGTTGTCATCCTGTAATGTGAATGTGTATTACTGCTACACAGTGAGGCCTCAAGCTATCAAATGGCATCTACCCTTGTCATCAGCTAGACTGCTATGTAAACTTCCCGCCCCATGTAACTGTACCTATGATGTCACCCGGTATGGATGTCACATCTCTAGCCACTGTAGCTTAGTACACAGCTCCCATGCTCCTGGATCAGTAGATGTGTAGACATCTTTGGAATGTCAGCCTTTCTAACAGTAAGGTTAAAGCTACGAATAGCATGCTGGTATTGCCATACATACCTCTGAGTAGTCCACATTTACACATGGGAAACTGCAAACACTGGCACTCAATGGCACATGCAATTAGACCTGAAGGAGGGAAGCAGGACATCATGACCAACATGCTGTTACTGTTGTTACCAAGACATATACTGTGAACAGAAAACAATGCATTCTAAACCTGTACTACATGGCATGTCTGCTGTGTGTCAACAGTACACAACAATTGTAATCTACACTTATCTCCTTATTCTGTTCACCCTGTGCATCAGACTATATGAGCATGTCCCTGCACCGATGGTGTGGATGACAGGGATGCGGCACAGGCATCATCATATGCACAGGGTGATAATGTTTGCCAGGGGCCTAGGCTGCACCAGTGGATGACATCATGTGTGTGGGTTAGGGCCTGTTATCTAATTGGCCATGTGTGGTTGTTATGCATGTGAGTGTTGCGGTGCCCTACAGATGTTTCTGGTGTGTGCGTGTATGTGTGTACACAGTTCTTCCATGTGTCTGGGATTGACAGCTCCATACTGTACAGACCAGGTTTTACAGCTCACAGTGTCCGGCCACGGCCACATGACCTGTGCCTGCCAGGGGTTGCATGGGCACTACCAGGCAGAGGTGCAGATTGGGTACTGTCCGATGACACATGTCCACTGGAATCATGTCCCTGCTGGGACCATCCAGGGCCACGTGCACATGGCCTGGTGTGGACAGCGCAACACCAGCTGCACTGCTGCTACTGCCATTATGGGAGCGGGCATGTGAGATAGTTCGTTGATGTAGACCTGCACCAGGTGACGTAGCTAGCCTACATCCATGTGCCCTACACCTCACTCCTACCAGATGTTCCAGCAGAGACAGCTCATGCTCGCAGATTGTCATGCCACAGTCAAGGATTCCAACCATGTCACCCAATCGTCTGTCCAAAACCTCAGCAATGTGCTGTTGAGCATTTGTTAATGCCTCGATGTTGTCATTTAAAGAATGGATAGCAGCCCTCTGAAGCCTCTGCCCATCTCTGTTCTGCTATTCAGCACATGTTTGTACAGCCATTACAGCCTAAAATATGCATCTGGTGACACCAGCTGCTGTGCTCTGTCCTGCAGAGGCATGTCAGCCAGAGGCCTCCTACAAGCAGCACTGGCCATCTGGCACATCTGCAGTCATTTGCCTGACACCATGATGTGAATACACACCTTCTGTAGCCACCACACATTCCTGTTCCAAGCTACCACATGCCAACTGTCCTTCCTCTATGGCCACTGGTGATGGGGTATGTGTTGGCATGAGATCTGTGTGTGGGGATGAGGGGGATATAGGTGGAAGGGCAACCAATGGCACAGCTTCAGTCCCTGACAACCCTGCCTGTGCCTCAAGTATATGTTCATCATTACTGCTAGAGTCTGTTGGGACACTAACATCAGATGGACTGCAGGAGGGTAACGCACCTACATCACCTGTGAAGGCAAACAAAGACTCTACAGTACAATACAGACACAAACAGACACACACAGACAGACAGACACACACACACACACACACACACACACACACACACACACACACACACACACACACACACACACACCATGCATGTGATTTGACAGAAGGCATGCAACATGCATGTGATACAGCAGACGGCATGCAGCTCAGACAATAATAGTGGTAGTTATCATACATCCCTGGTTTGCACACAACAGCAAGCATGTGTCATAGCAGAAGCCATGCATTTCACACAATCATGGTAGTAAGCATGCATCCCAGAGTTACACCATGTGGACCAGCACAGGTTAACAGTACACATGGCTGATGTGTGGCATATGACCTTGACATTAACATGTAGTATGACATGTAATCTGCTGATGTGTGCATTGACATGCATACATGTTTAACACAATGGTGTCCTGTCACATATACAGTGGGGTAATGGTGTCACATTGTAGTGTTGTCTGTCCGCCCTACATATAAAATGCACACTTAGCAGATGTCCATGACAAGTGAAGGGTATTATGAGGCTTCTATATTGCTATACAGTGTGAAGTACAGACACAGTGCCATTGCATGGAATCATGAGGCGTCTCTATTGCTATACAGTGTGAATTACAGACACAGTACATAGCCATGACTGTGTGCATACACAATACATATATACTGTGGATTGTGACCCACGTCACTGAGGTGTATATACACTAAACCATGATGTGAAATGTGTGACACAGGTCACCGAAGGCAATATGGATGACACCCCTGCACATCTGCAAACATATTTTAGCTGCCTGGCAACCATGTCCACACATGGCAGACTTGTCAATACACCATGTCCCACATGACATTTGTGTACCACACATGTGAGGTGCACGGCTGACAGTGATGTCCAACAGCAACAAGGGAAATGTACTGTATCTGGGGCCTGATGTGGTTGTCTATGTATGTATGTGGATGCTGTACAGGTGACTACTGTCATGCTGTGACACAGTCATGATGTTCAGCACATCTTATGTGATCGAATGATTTTACTCCTCCACAGGCTGTGCACAGGCCTGTAGCATGTCCAGTGTTCCGCATCTGCAATATAACCATTCAACAAAGGCTATAGTTGGACCATGTGTAGCCAATGTACAACAGGGTGTACACACAAACACATCACATTTACTGTGTGTTGCTACATGTCTCTGGCCATCCTCCATGGCCATGTGTGAACATGTGTTGGCCAAACGGTTGTGATGGCCATCTATATCACATGTCTGTGTTGTCCCATATGACATACACCCATAGATGTCATATACTCCATTGTCCACAGGGTTATGCAGACAAAGGGTTGTATGTTTGGTATGTGGGGTATGATTTATGGGATAGTGGGTCAATGTTGCAGCCGGCCCACTACATGTCATGGACATGTCAGATGGCACATCACAATGTGTGCACTCATAGCAGGGGCATAATCAACAATGGTGAATCCTGTGGGCTGGCCATACTCCAGTTCAATGTGTAGTACTGTTTGTGTACCCCACATGTGTAGTTCTGATGTGTAGTACATGTTCCTACATTGAACAACACCTCCACTGTTGTATGCACAGCTGTCCACACATCTAGCAATGACAGTTTCTGAGGTTTCATGTCGATGTTTCACTTAGTTTGTAAGTATTGCACATGGGTAGCCAGTGTTATGGATTGCAGATGCGACCTGTATATTGTGACTAGACCATACATTATGTGTACATGTGTTAACTGGCCACATGGCAAATAGATCTGTGCATTAATATGCCTGATACTTATAACTGTCTCACCTGCAATGGCCTGCTGTCTTAGCGGAATGCCAGAGGTACCTATATAGGGGTGACACAGCAGTATGATCATTATCCATGCCTGTATGACATCTACAGGGTGCAATGTGCATGTTACCACATTTGCCAGTACAATAGGATATACTATGGAGTATGCACATGTGTGCATGCACAGAGTAGCATACTATAGTATGCGGCATGTGTGTATACATGCCTTGCATATGATGTTGCATTACATATTGTACAGTGACACATGCAACTGTATGGGATATAATATTTATATGTGCAGTAGTGACTTACCAGGCAACTCCAGGCTTGGTGGTTGAGAGACACCCACCTCCACGATGTCAGCTAAGGCTTGTGGATGCTGTTCTGACAGTGTCCCCAGGTTGGCCAGTAGCTCCTCAGTACATGTGAGTGGGGGCTGAGCTGGTGGCCCACCACCTGTTGCACCTTGTTCCCTGGTGATTGCATTCATACGCTGTTTCACACGTCTGATCAGGTCCGTGCAGTGTCTGCCCACCTGCTGTTATGTGCGGTTATGGCCACCCACATCATTAACCCTCCTGCGAAGTTCCTGCCACAGGTCATCCCACTGCTGTGCATCCTGTGGCACATGGCTAAACAGGACATCATAGTTGTCTTGGAGGTACGGTATAAGGGCTTCATCCTCCAAGCAGGTATAGGCTAGGAGCCTTGCTCACGGCATATCTAGAAGACATAATGATGGAGGCAGGTCACAGTATCTCAGAGATGCACAGAAATACAGCTGCACATACATGTGTATCACATTTATTACATATAAACAGTTGTCTTTGCAAATCTTCATGACACTGACACCACTGACATGTTTGTGTCACACACATGTGACACCCAATGGGGATTGGATGTTATCACCATATATTTGTCACCTGATTACATTGCTCATACTCCATGTGGATGCTGTCTTGATGTGGGCATGTCTGTTTGCCTGTACTGGTGTTCTTACCTATCAGCACATGCCTGGATGTGTCCACATTAATGCTGTTGACCTTGATGCTGTGTATATGTCACATATAAACACATACACTGCCTTAATGGACATGACCTGTGACAATGCAGACATGTACATGGAAGCCTTTACATGCATGTGTTTTGCCATATACATCTACACGGCACTCTACAGCAGTTCAACATCCTGCCACGTATCGCCTGTGGTGCACATGTGATACACATGGGACACTGGCTAACCTGATGGTATTTGCAGGGATGGTTATCAACTATAGCATGTACGGCCAAGGTCATCTAGTAGTCTGTATGCCCTGGGCCATGTATGAGCCTAGGATGTAAGGTTACCTAGCTGTAGCCAACAGCCGTGTTTCCGGCGCCAGGTGAAGCAGTGCCCCATAACTGAGCCACATGGTTAATGATACATCTACCATGCGGTCATCACACCATGTCTGACAGAGATGAAATGTGCAGCTTTGCTGGACAGGGTTGCATAGTATGGCAGGAGTATGTAACGTGTATGGCACAAGGATCTCTCCAGCATGTGGCAATCCTTGTACTAGGAAGGTGGATGTCCATGACGTATGTATTTCAGATCAGGATATGTACATGTAGCATGTCCAACATCACAGTGTTGGACATGTCTTTATGCAGGGTAGGCATCATGCTACATAGTGGAGATGAGGATTGTGAAGGCTGGTGTCGGCCATCCAAACATGGCCAATACCCCTTAAAGGTGATATGTGATCCAATATTGGTCACTTGAGTGATGAGTATGGCTGTACAATGATCTCCATGTTCATGGATGGCACCCTGTCATGACTAGGATTGCTCTTATGACTAACTAATAGGCTTGGTGATGTCACTAGCTCAGGGAGGTAAACTGCACAGCAGCATCCCTTACACACAGTGTCCATTATGTTGACCGCTGCCTAGGTGGTAGTTCATGGGTACAGGGTTATTAACCTGGTGTGACAATGCAATATGCAGCTGTCAGATTTTGCACATATGTCACACACCTCACCCACAAAGCCCCTTCTGTAAGTTGTCCACAACATGAGTCAGCTATTGCTCCTAGGTCATAGCCATTCACATACTTACATAGGCAGATGCCTCCCATTTGTCTGCGTGGTATGGGCTACAATGAGGGGGGAGTACAATGAATTAACCCTGTTTTACTGTAGCTGCCACTGGTGTGATATGCACATATTACTCAGACCCCTTTTGTAGTGTTGGTTCTGTCAACAGTCCTCTGGCAAAAGACTCCTGCGACATACAAAGGTACATTGGCCCCCTGTTGTTCGGCATCTACTTCTCAGAAGTACAGGCAAACATAGGAGGACTATGGCTGACAAAGTTTGCAGATGACTGCAAACTGGGTGCCATAGTGGAAAGTACATCGGACACAGATATCCTTCAGAGGGGTCTCACGGAAACTGATAACTGGTGCCAGAACCATGGCCTGAAGTTAAATGCCAAAAAATGTATAGTCATACCCTTCGGGAAAAACAAGGTAACCCCAAGCTACCATATAGGTGGCAATCCATTAAGCACAGAAGAGGTTATCAGGGACCTGGGGACCCAGGTTGACAGTGGCCTTTCTTTTGACACTCACATTGCTAAAGTGGTTAGAAAGACCTTCTACACTGCCCACCTGATCATGAAGGGATTCACATCCAGATCAAGTGAGGTCATTGTTCCCTGTACTCTTCACTTATCAGACCAATGATCGAGTACAATGCCCCATTCGGGATGTATCTCACCCGACACCTGCAGCAATTGGAGAGACCCCAAAAGTTCCTCACCAAAAGGATAAAGGGACTCCAAAATCTGTCATATGCTGCCAGACTGAAGAAACTCCAGCTCTATTCAGTCGCATACCGCCTGCTCAGAGGTGACCTGTGCCTGACATACAAGGCCATGTCCAACCCGGAATTAATGGACATGCTCCACCTCAAAAAATCCAAATCTACCAGATCCACTAGAGCAAGTGACTTAAACCTTAGCACGGATATAAATAGGACATGCTGGAGGGATAGATTTGTCACCCAGAGACTCCCTATGCTGTGGAATAAAATCCCAGTCCATGTGAGGCAGAACACCTCGCTGGCTCTGTTCAAGAGAAATCTTGACCGGTGGATGGGAGATCATAGGTTTACCCCGGGAATCACCTCTGTGTTACTGCTGGACAGAGGCACAACAAACTAATGGGCACAGTATTTTTTAACATAAGGGGTGGCGTAAGCCACAAAACTTTGGGCTAGGCTTATAAATGCCTTAGGGCAGATAGCCTAGTATAAACCTATGAACCTATGAACATCTAGTATAATGAGTGTAGGTGGAACACAGTATGGGTGATGATGTCCTATGACCTGTCACAGGTATGATATGCAGTGTGAAATCATCAGTACTGTCATCTACATCTGTACTACTAACAACATATACGTTGATTAAGGTTCATGGCCTTTCAGACCAGACTCAGCAGGGTAGTAGTGCAGTGCCTCCCATTATGAGTGGTGTCTCCACTTTGTGGTTTGTGATAACTGTTGGTGTGCACCATTCAGTGTTTTCACAGACTGACATGAAGCTGTGTTTTACATGATATGTATGTGTAGAACAAACTGTTTTGCCATATGTGTATGATACAACCAGGGATGTGGACAGGTCCCATGCAGCCTGAGTGCACCTTGTACCATCATAGTTATGGTTACAGGGTCTCTGTAGTGTACATGGCTATATGATTGTGTACCTGTTGGGAGGGCAGTGTGTTTCTGTTATCCAACACCCTATCTGTATTGCTTATTCATGCTCAGCACTTGCTCAGAACATGTAAGCACTACATGAGCTACTAATTACTATAGCACTCAATCATCCTCATTACCTACAGGTAAATACTGTTTGTACTTACATTTTCCACTTGCTTAGAGTAAAACAGCTCTTGTACATACTTTCCTCACATATCTAGTGGGGAATAGTTAAATATTCAGGCATGTCCAAGTGTCAATTCCCAGTGTTATCGCCTGTCTATATGATGAATATGGGCATCATGAGGCAGTATAGAAATTGTCTCATGTACACAGTTAATACTCCCCTCCTAACATCCAACACTACTACCTGTGGGAGATGCACATATCTAGCCATGCTGGAGGTAAAGCTCTCTCCAACCCAGACTAAACCTGACAATCATGTGGGGATGTTAAACGTTTGCACCACACCACACTCATCACATAGTCTCACTAGATCTCCACCACCACAGGCCACACATAGCAAGACTACAACATTTGCGGAGCCTCTCAATACTACTCTGTCTAGGCAACAGAGAACTCCAAAGCATAAATGCAGGCAGCCTCCATCACCCAACACAACACCAATTACTTATAGCCCACAGACTCAGTGTGCCCATCAACTACAGCCAATAGGGCGATATAACGTACCCAACACACTAGTCATAGGTGACTCTATAGGCGGTCACACTGATGTCCCACTCAGCAGGCTACACAAGGTGATAGTTACTGTCAGCTGCCTTTCGGGTAACAGGATCTGCAACATAACCTATGCACTCAGGTCACTCCTCAACAGGTACACTATGACTGTGTCATTCTCCATATTAGTGTGAATGCCCTGAAATGTACCTTCCTGGACTACATGTAAAGAGACATGGAATAGCTCTCCGATCTTGTAGCCCAGGCAGGTATTGCCCTAGCCCTGAGTAGCATTTGGCCATCGTCCAGACTGATAACTCAGTACAAGGACAAAATGATTTACTTCAACAATTGGCTATGCTTCTAGTGTCATTCCAAGGGTATCCAGTATCTGTCTGCTTTGAATGACATGGTCGACAGAACACGATGCTTTGGCACAGATGGCCTGCACCTGCCAGCCCTGGGAATATGGATAATGGCTAAGGCTCTTGCTGCTCCTATAGTGCCTGTTTTAGGCACAGTTCAAATAACATATTCACCACCATAACAGGAACAGGCAAGCAAAACCTGAGGGTAATGCTACTCAATGCTTGAAATCTTCATCTCAAAAGCACTCTCCCGAGGCACTCCTTATAATGGACCACTTCGATATCTGTGCAGTAACTGGGACCTGATTCTAGGCTCCTGAGAGCACCCCTGCACTAGCAGGCTATTACTCATACCACACCTTTCAGTCATGTAACCAGGACCGGAACACCCATGGTGGAGGTGTGTCCATATTTCCCAAGGATATCCACACCTCCAGGCTGGTTGCTTAGCACAATGCATCAGAGGTAATCCAAGTGCAACTAACTCTGGCCATAACTGCTATACATATTGTAGCTTGCTACAGATCCCACACCATACCCCACGGTTAATGGCCCTCACTTCTTGGTGTACTGGAAAGTAGGGTTCAAACAGACACTACTGATGTGAGACTGACACTACCCCATCATTAACTGGGATACCTACTCATGTACCGACACATTAGACCAATGCTTTCTGGGATTCATAACCTCCAATCGCCTGGATCAACCTATCCACACCATCACCAGGGCCAACAATATCCTAGACCTGGTCATTACCAACATGTGTGACTGGTGTTCCACACCTGGGTTTATCTCCTCGTTGGTCAGATCCGAACGTACGCTAATCACCCTTGTTATCCACATCCCAGCACCACACCCTTTATGGAAAACACAGTACAATATTTCTACAAATCCAATGTCAGGCTTTTTATGACAGCAGTAGTAAACATAATGACACCCGTGCAGATGGACAATACAGTTACAACCGCTGAATCATACACAACTGCACTTAATTAGCACCTACACGACTGCATGGATCATGCTATCCCAAACAGAACCATGATGGTACCCACCAGAAAATGGACGCCACTCTGGTGGTCCACTGCTATGGACATAATGTACAACAGAAGAAGGAGACTGTTGCAAAGCAGAGTACAATCCCATGAGTGGAGGAGCTCCCTGGTCAGCCTCAGTAAGAATCTGAGATCCCTTATCACATCCTCCAAAGCTAGCTAAGTAAACATAACTGTGACTAATTCCAAGGACTACCACAAAGCATTCTAGAGGTATGTCACTACTCTCTATGGCGATACCCACATCTGCTCTGACATACAGCAGTAAGGCATAAACATTACAGAACCGACTGATATTGGCAACATCCTGGCAGATAGGTTCAGTGTTAACTTTACACCCCTCTCACACCCTAAAGGGCCCATATCTATACAGGAACGATGCAGAGTCCCTGCGATCACAACTGCGCAGTTCAAAGCTGCACTCCCTAAAGCCAGGAACACAGCATCCATGTGACTGTACAACATTCCAGGCTGCGATTTCCACGAACTTCAGAATGAAATGGCTCCCAACTTGGGCATCATATTCACTAATAGCCTTGCATCAGGCATTGTGGCCCCATGAATGGCACACAGCAACAGTTATCACACTCTACAAAGGTGGTGCCACAATGGACCAGGGGAACTATTGCCCTATACGCCTGATTAGACTGTTCTGCAAGGCTATGGAGCACATCATCATGGATCTCATTCACAGAGACATTGGTGGCCTCCAAACCTTTGATCAAACCCAGTTTGGATTTGTTAGGGCCAGACCATGCCTCCTAAACCTGGTGGAGTCCTTTGAGACAGTTACCAAGGCAGTAGGTGAGGGTAAGGAGGTCCATACAGCCTACCTTGACCTCTCAAAGACTTTCAAAACCGTTCCCCATTCTGGTATTGTCAACATACACATCCACCTGCACATTAACCCCTACATCACAAGATGTTATGCAAAGTGGCTCATGGACAGAACAAACACAGTGAGGGTAGCATACCCTAGTTCCTACTGTAAATCAGTTACAATTGGCATCCCCCAGTCCTCGGTCATAGGGCCCCTCATGTTCGGTATATGCTTCTCTGAGGTACAGGCTAGCACAGGAGGACTTACCCTGAATAGGTTTGCAGACGACTGCAAACTAGGGGCCATGATTGATTCCCCAGCTGATACAGACACCCTCCAGAAGGGTGTCACTGGGACGGATACCTGATGTCAATAACATGGCCTCAAGCTGCATGCCACAAGGTGCATAGACATTCCCTTTGGATTACACCAGTCACCTATGGACTATCACATAGGTGGTAGTCCCCTATATGCATAAGATGTAATAAGGGATCTTAGAACCCAAGTAGATAGCATTCACTCCTTTAATAACCATATTGCTAAGGTGGTGTGGATATCCTTCTACGTGGCCATCCTAATCTCTAATGGGTTTGTAGCCAGAACAAAGGCAGCCATTGTGCCTCTCTACTCATGACTTATGAAACACATTAAAGGGTACAACACCCCATTTAGGATGTACCTTATGAGACAACAGCAACGGCTTTAAATACCATAACATTACCACACCAAGAGGAACACTGACCTTTGAAGGATGACATATGCAGCCCAACTACAGAAACCACAACTGTACTCGTTTGCATACCGCATACTCAGAGGTGATCTCTGCTGAACATACAAGGCCCATGTCCCAAACAATATTGATGGATATGCTCCACATAAGCAAAAGCCACTGAGAGCCACATGCCCTGGGATATGTACCTAAATGCAACGATGACTAGGATGTACTGGAAGGATATATTCCTGACCCGGACACTCACCATGCTTTGGAACATGATTCCTATGTACATCAAGCAGGGACCCTCACTAGCTCTCTTCAAGAGATACCTCGATGGGTGAATGGGAGACAGACATGTACACCAGGGATCACTGCAGTGGCTCTGCTGTACAGAGGCACAGGAAACTAATAGCTCTGCTGTTCACAGGCACAGGACACTAACCTAGGGAGGTGCCGCAAGTGAAAAAACTGTAGTTAGGCTTACGAATGGCCTTGGCCAGACAGCATAGTACCTAACTATGAACCTATGAAGCTATTACATGTCCTTTGTGCATGGATAATTGACTAGCTCTTCCATTTCAATTAGCTATCATGCTGATACACTGTCTGGTGACTACAAGTCATATGCATCCTGTTATTATGTATTGCACATGACAATAGACATACCTGATGTTTGCATAACATAACATAACGCTATATAAAATGTTAGACATATCTACCTACAATACTGTACATTTCACATTTTTGCCACAATATCCTGCAATGCAAATCATAATTGCGCAGCAGGACCACCTTAGACATGTTATTCTCATTTATACGCCCATACATATGCCTACTGTTGCAGTATATCAACATATACTATCCCCTGTTATGGCACATACTTGTTGGACAAACCCTGCCACTGACAGTGGCTGGAGTGGAATTGTTGTGTTTAAAGTCCTTATATAGCATCCCTTGTGGTGTATGAGGTGTTTACCTTGTGGCCCACAGCAGTACACACAATTTCTACGAGCGTTACTATGCTCAACAATACATCACTACATAATACCATTTCCCACTATATGCATTGCGTACACTTTAATTAATACAGAACAGGTACTACATACACTAACATACCGAGTGTTCTACATACCTTAATAGTATCCCGAGTTGACGGTAATATAAGTCCTATTTGTTTTCTGTTGTAATGTTTTTCTGGTATGTACATATGGTTTGAATGTATGACCAGCCATCCTTTTATACTTAGATATCAGTAGCACGTGTATCCTGCCACCAATTGGTGTTCCGGAGTAGATGATTACATGCACATCAGCTGTGCAGCTACTCCATTAGCCAATGACATGGCGACAGTGGGGTATAATTGAATACTCCACTTGGGCGTTGTCCCTTTGCCCTACCTTCGAGGAAGACGGCCTGGATGTGTTGTTTGTGATGAACTGCAACATCTATATGGAGACACACAGAGATATATTAACTACATGGCCCCTGTGGATTGTGTGTAATGGCTAGAGGATGTAGTTCTACATGTGAGTCTAGCTGTTATATCAGCCGTCTGATACGGGATTATTACAACCAAACCCTGTAACATCGGTGTCTGTTCCATTGTACAACAGCAACGATTTCACATAGGGCCATTATAGTGTGTCTCTGACAAGGTATGTTAAGGCTTCTGCAGATGTCATAGAGTGAGTGGATATTTGTGATGTTATTACAGTATGCATTGCAATTGTTTCGGGTGTGGGGGAGATGTAGGTGGGTGTACATAGCAGATGCAGGTGTGTAGGAACTGCATTTATACATATTCAATATGTGTGTGTGAGGGTTCCTTCCTTATTTGAAGACCTATCCTTTAGTGGACTAATACTATGGTAATTGCAGGCTGATTCATTAAGCCATTGTTAATTGGTTCCTGTATAGCATGCAGGTGATGTTGGTCCTTCAATCCCTTCGGAAATACATAGGTATGGAATGAAATGTTGCTACATGAAAGCTGTCTCGTGTATTTCTGTCAGAGATATTTGCACTCATTGGAGATGTGTTGGTGACTGAACCTCTTTGGCTTGGGTTGCCACCTTTTCAAATGGCCATAGTGGGACATTTGCAGGACACACTTCAGATTTTAGATGCCGACACATACCCACGGTCAGTACAAAGTATAGAACTTTACATATATGCCTTTATAAAAGCTTATATTCTTGTAGCTGTTTACTTGCTTATCCTGTTTCTTGTTACATGTAGGTATTTTAGATACAGATGACTATTTTATGCAACAATCACATTAAATATGGAACATGCCAAATGTCTCAAGATTGTAGGACATTAGTATTTGTACTCATTTTGGTCAGGATACTACCACACATAGAGGGACTGCCCCTCGCAAGATGGGACAGGTGGTAACCCTATCTTTGGCTCATGTCCATAGCACATATTTGTAATAGTGTATAGACATATATACTCTCCATATCCTTTGTTCATAATGTTCGGTTGTGGCGGAATGTGTGATTGCTCTGGTCCATGTTATGCACATATTTGAAGACTTCAACTGCTGTATACGGCATACCCACGGATTCAGGAATGCACACACTTCCAACGACCACATTACCGTTCCCAGAATCCCAAACCCCACAATACCGCACACTCAAGCTCGTGACAGTCAAATTCCCAGAACTAACACAAACACAGAACACACACACACACAGACACACTGCTACCCATCACATCCAAACAAACCATCCTACACTACATATGGCCAGGTGGCCATGCCCCCATGCACATCCCATGTGGGTGGCTGCGCCCCCCCACACTACACCTACTGTAATAATATACCTCCGAGATAGCACAAAGAGACACATGAAGCAAACCCACACACACACATTACAGTCCCCCAGAAACACACACCGCACTCAGAACACACACTTACACACACTACAGCAATCAGAAACACACTTAAACACAGTACCTACCTGAACCGCAGCACCAGAAGCACTAACTAAATGTCCCTTAACATCGTGATAATAGTACTCACGGTTCTGGTGTTCCAGTACTGTGGTCTTTCGGTCTTTAAGCCTCGTGATTACGTGCATCCGTATGTAAAGCATTCGGTATTTGGTAGTATCCTATTTATATGTACCTCCATGGTTGTGTAGATGTTGTTAACCTATCTATATATTTGCATATATATATATATGTATATCCATATATATCGAACTCCGCCCTTTTGTGTTTTAACCTGTCACAATACACACCTGCCGTTGGTACATCTCAGGTAGCTTAGTGGTAGGTTATTGTGAAGATTGTGTACATGGTTGCGTGTTCTAGTCCTGGCAGTGGTCATTTTACCTCTCAGAGCAGGCACTATTAGTACAAGGGTAAATAACGCACATTTCAGCAGTTCTGGGCAGCTTTGCCCGTGATCTGCGCAATATTCAGCAAAGGTTAGACCTGTGTTGTGCATATCCATGTAGTCATGTTTAAATGACAGTTACTGGTGCAAAAACCCGCTAACATGTGCTTAAATGTGCTCTAATGACCTGCATCCAACATCCATTATTCGGAACATCAGAATTACATAACAGCCCTTGCAGGTCATGGAACCGGGAATATGCACAAGACAGTCAGTGGCTTTACCACTGGGGCATCTGGGATATGTACAAGTGTTATGGTGTTTAGTATGCCGGCTGTTCCTCCATACTGCAAACAAATGTGTAACTCAGTTAGTTTACATATGGATGATACCTATTAATGGTATGTCCAAGTGATGCTTAACGGATGTGCTCCAGCTATGGGAATCCATGTCACAGTGAGCCACACACTGTAATGTGCTACACCTTGCCACAACCATAACTGGAGAATGCTGGGGTGACAGATATCTGTCATGGGTACTTCCCATGCTTTGGAACTACATCCCTTATTACATTATATGGAGCCCCTCATTAACACACCAGGGAATCCTTGCAGAGTGGGTGGGGAACAGTGGTTACACCCCAGGGATCCCACAATTGGCTCTGCTCCACAGAGGGACAGTTAGTTAATCAATGGGGTGGCGACAGCAGACACATTTTGGCTAGGCTTATGAATGGCCTCTGACAATTAGGCATGTACCTACCGATGTAGCTAGGAACCTATACATATAGTATCAACACATGCTGTTAGCTTAATTTACTGTTCAGGTATTGACTTACCTTGTGCCAATAGCAGTTGTGTGTGCAATAGTTGAGGGCTGCCTATATAGGATGCACACAGTAGACCACCTATACATGACAATTTACAGGTGGTTGTGTGTTTGTGCCATCCATTTTACTGTGTGTGCAGGTGGAGAAGTGTGTCAGTCTGTAGGGGCTTACACTGTCAGTGTATGTGCTATACGTTCCCTCTTTGCCAAGGCATGGGCATACTGGGCATGCCTCCGTCTGCCTACTGGGGCTGGCACAGGGTGTTCGTGGTCTGAATCCCTCTGTGCCTGTGGTGCCCTTGGCAATTGCGGTGAGCTGTGAGGGCCTTCACCATTATGTCCCTGCTGCAGCTGTTTCCGCAGGATCATATTATGTAGCATGGCACATACTATGAAGATGTGGGCACACATGCTTGGAGAGTACTGCAAGGCTCCACCAGATATGTCCAAGCAACGAAACCGTGATTTCAGCATCCCAAACACACGCTCTATGATGATTCTAGTCTATGCATGTGCCTCATTATGGTGTTCTTGCATGGGTGTGTGTGCATTTCTGATGGGAGTCATCATCCACGGCTCCAGTGCATAGCCAGAATCCCCCACAAGGTGGCCATATGGGATGTCCCCCCTGAAAAATACCTGGTACAGCTGTGAGGCATGCCAGATGTGGGAGTCATGGTAGCTTCCATGGCTGCTAGCACACACATCCATGATAATGCCCTGGGCATTGCACACGACCTGGCAGTTGATGGAGTGGTATCCTTTGCAGTCTATGTAGTGCCTACCATGCTCACCGGTTGGTGACTTGATATATATGTGCGTGCAGTCTATTGCACTCAGTACCTCCGGGTAGTCTGCCACACTGTGGAAGAGGCACATATTGCTGGCCAACTCCTCCTGAGCTCGGGGGAAGTAGATATGCTCATTAGCATGTGGTAACATGGCATCCAGGAACTGGTGGAGTACCCTGGATGCTGATGCCTGTGAAATCCCCATGATATCTCCAGTTGGCCTTTGAAAGGTACCTGTGGCTAGTATTTTCAAGCTTACACATACCTTCATGTCCACTGGGATGGGTTCCCCTCTGTTATTTCTGGCTCTGAGGTGTGGCCGGCACAGCTCAACAATTTGCTGTATGATGTCCCTGTCCACCCTACAATGCTCTAGTATCTCCAGATCATCTAGCCCCTGGTAGGTAACCCTTGGTCTGAACACTCTTCTCCTCCTCCGGTGCCTGAGGTGGTTGTCAGCATCATCCTCCACACCACCTTCAGTCTCCAACACATGCTGATGAATCACAGCTATGGCAGCTCCCAACATGTACATTGTAAATGTTCCCTGTCTATTTACACCAATGGTGCAGTGTTTGTGAATACATGAGTGTGTGTGAGGTGCCTTCACACTTTATACTATTGTGTTTTGGAAGATGATGATGTCATAGGGTGTGTATGTACAATTTGAGCTGCAGGGTATCTTACTTATGTGTTTTACCGCAGGTACTGCTATTGTGGTGCCTTTGGTGTTGAATTATATTTGGCTGCCATGGATAACCTCTTGCCCTTGCCTTCACTTTTCAAACTGATTCCCCTCCCATTGTCAGGCATGCATCCAGCAGCCTGCTTTCTTGTTTTGTACTTTCCCAACCCAGGATTGTGTTGCGAAATGTGTTCTATAGCTGATCTACTGCAGGTTTGCTTTGCTCTGCTGTGACAGTTCTCTTTTCTTTGCAATCCGGCACCTCCCCTTTCCTGTTCTGCAGGTTGCTGCTAACAGCCTTATTAGCTACCGTCAATGGCCCATTGTGAGTTAATAGGTGTTAATTACTCAGTTGTACTCCAATTACCCTACTGCAGCATTTCCTTATTGTCTTCCCGTAACCTTCCTGTTTCAGCTGTGGTGGGCGCTGTGCGCAGCCGTTTACCGGGTTTCGAACATGTTGTCATTCGCATACACATGTGCTTTTGGTCACCTTGTGTGCTCTCAGCTAAGCAAAGCTATGGCTACATCCACACCCCTATCCTGCGGCTTTGCTTAGCAATGGGCAACCTGGATTATCAATGCTCCAATATGCTTGCAGCTACGGTGGCACGCCCCTCTGCTGATATCATGTATACCTCCAGGCCACTCCTCGGTGTTATACTGCTACGCCGTATGGTACCGCCTTACGCTGGAAAGGCATTTGCGATTCAGTATTACTTACCTAATTTGCATGGCATTGACTACTAATTCATAGTTACCGCGCTGAACACTGTCACAGACCCTTAGCAACCCTTGCGCCTTGGTTGTGGTGTAGCATGCATACCATTGACTATTATGGTGAAATCATGATTTGTGTTACATTGCAGTTTTATGACATCTATATATATTTTCCTTGTGTTCCCGTTTGCACACACATGCCCTGCGGTTGTATTTTGCGTTAGTGTGGCCATGACATTAAATGCTATTTTTTATGTGCTGTGCATGTTTTTTTATGTCATTGGCTGTATATTTAGCCATTGGCATATGTTAATTTTGTAATATGTACGTTTGGTCCACTTTCATGGTTCCGATGTTCTGTTTGAAAAAATGTAAACCTTTTGTTTGGTTTACATTTCTGTATGCTTATGCTACGCCTGCACCACTTCATGAATCACTATGTACCTTCATTTGCATGCTGCACTACTGCGCATGGGTGATTAGCATACATGCGCCGAGAGCTGCGCAGCTCTGGCATACGCTGGTAGCGCACGTGGAATCGGATCGTACCTGAATTGCTCGGCGGCCATATTTGGCGTTAGACCGTTTATGCTACACCTGCGCCTGGCGAAGCTTCATGAATCCCAGGGTAAGTCTTTTCAACCTTAATTTCTGTCTACAGAATACGCACCTGAGCTTGGAGTATAGGCATAGCAGTGAATCTCTCTCTACAAGGGTGGCTTTACAACAGACATTGGTATCTATAGGCCTATTAGTCTTATTAGTATTATCTGTAAAGCCATGTATTGCATTCTTGCTGAACTAATTAAACATGACATAGGCATTCTCCAAACTCTTTATTCTAATCAATTTGAATTTGATAAGTCAGGTCATGTCTAAGTAATCAAGCTGAGTTCTTTAACAAGGTTATAGAAGCTTTAGACAAATATTAGACTGTCCTTACTGCCTACCTCATCCTTTCCATGGCTTTTGTGATAGCATTTCCACTCAGTATCATAGACAAACTTTCCAATTTCAGTGTTAACTCTTTCATTCTAAAGTGTTAAGGCAGGAGATACCTTGTCTAGCTGCAGTAGTGTTCACAGTACTCAATCTTGGGTCTCTTCTTATTCAGTACTTAATTCTCAGATGTAAAATCGGGCACCCAAAGTCATTGCTTAACCACGTTTGCAGAGAACTGTAAACTAGATGTAGATACTATATCCACCCAGTAAGACCCATATTTTCTCATAGGAAATGGATGGGATCAAGGCTGCTGTGTCAGCCAAGGACCGACCCTAAATGGCAGAAGAGCAGTATAATTACATTTGATAAAACCTCAACCTTTACCTCTTATCACACTACTGACACTCTTCTCAAAATATATTGTATTATTAGAGACCTGGGTATCTATGCAGAAAAAAATCTCTCTTTTGAGCACTATGTCTCAGTTATTTTTAGCCATATCTGTCTCACAGAGGTTATCTGTCAGGATATAAACTCCCCACTTATAGGCCCATCATGGAATGCAGTGCCTGTTTTGGACCTACTGAAGTACTTTGTACAACTTGACAGCCCCTAAAAATTCCAAATTAAAAGATTTACAGTTTAAGACTCTTATCGTACCAAAAACAAAACAAACAAAAAATAAAGAAAACAGCTAAAAAAACAAACTGTCATACACCACAGTTCAGCAGAGAATAATAATCTCTTTTATTACAAAGAGAAACACATATGTAGGAGACTAGGACATCAGTGGTCCTGTCTCAAGTATCTTGCAATACTTTATTTTCATCTTTTACTGTAGTATGATTTTCATCAATTGCGGTCAGTGGCATCAGTTCAACTTTATGCATTTTCAGATTAACGTTTTTGGATTCTTTAACTTTAAAATGTAAATGTTCACTATTTACAGAGTAAGTCCTAACAATAAGGTTATAATAGCTATAAGAATGAAGAACTTTAAAATACCTCCTTCCCATCTGGAGGAAAGATTACTTAACCAAGCAGTCTTTTCTACACTATTCTGATAAACCCAGGCGGCATCTGTTTTTATACTACAAAATAAAACTAAGGCAAAGCTTCTGGCCACACGAGACCAGCTTCATGAGCATCAGCTAATCGGGTTTTAATAGTTTGAATAGCTCTTTCCACTGTCACTGAGCTTGTGGTCTATAGGGACAATGAAACTGCAATTGTACATTCAAGGTTTTACAAATATGCTATATTACTTAACTAGTAAAATGAGCATCCTGATCTGACTGAATCCAACAAGAAACACCAAATCTGAGAATCAGCTCAGTGAGAAGTTTCTTAGTTACAGTTCTAGCATCATTTTTTTATATAAGGATATGCCTCTACCCATCCAGAAAAAATGTCAACAATGACTAACGCATATATAAATCTCTGTTCTTGAGGAAGTTCAACAAAATCCCACTGCAGATAATAAAATGGTTCCCAAGGCTTTTTCAGTAATTGAATAGGTGCCATTACTGCTTTAGACATGTTATGCTCTAAACAAACTACACAAGTATTTACAAAATGTTTATCAAGTTCTGAAAGATGAGGGGCATACCAATCAGTGGAAATTTGTTTTATTCATGCATTGGGGCATACCAGTCACTGGAAATCTGTTTTATTTATGCATTTTTGCTCAAATGAAAAGGTAAATAGTAGGCTTTTACCAAATTATTTAAGAAATTTTGAGGATCTACTAGTAGTCCATACAGGTGGCACCACAAAAGGTCCAGAGATCAACTGCAGCCTTTAGTCATCCACCTCATTCTCTCTGAGTCCTCTGATTCTGGAAATATATCAACTCCTGTAATGAAGAATTGTTAGTTTCATTCAGTTGCTCCATAAATATGGCCCGAATGGGATAAGACAATGTAGCTTATCTTGCCAACTTATTTGCAAAAGTGTTCTTGTTACAAAAGAATCATCGGTTTTATATGCGGCACACTTTATGATGCAATCTCTGTCTTGGTAGCAATAAAACATCTAACAAATCATTAACAAAGACAGCATTTTTAATAACAGTTCCTGTTGATGTTAAATAACATTGTTCTTTCCAGAGTGTTCCAAATTATGAATTATTCCATAAGCATAACAAGAAAATTGTTACTGACTGATCTATGCCAGTCTTAGAGGCTTCAGTAATAGCTACAAGCTCAGCTACTTGAACTGACACCTTTCCATTTAATTGTCCAGTTAATACATTTCTGTCTTATGTACAGATGGAAAAGGCTGCTGTGGTCTCTTCGAACACAGGAGCCAGCCACAAAAAGAAGTATATATGGATTCTGCAAAGGAACATCTTTTAAATGTAATCTAAGAGGAAGCATACTGTTACTAACAACCACACTGTCATGAGGTTCTCCTTTGTCCACTGCAGTAATTAAAGAAGTAGAGTTAAGCGATCGACATCAAACAATCTGTATAGAAGGATTAAGTAAAGACTATTTATATTTAGACAACTGTGCTTCATACAGACATTGTGTTCTAGTCTTTAGTAACAAAGCTTCTTAAGAATGCCTGAGAGTTAGATTAGCTGCCATTTCCACTAAGCGTGCTGCAGCAGTCACCACCCTCAGGCAATGGGGGGAACTGCAGCTACAGGATCAAAATTCATGCTAAAATAAGCACTAGGTCTATAATCATCATTTCTAAAGTGTGCTAATAATTCTAACACTATTTCTTTTGCTACAGAACAAGAAAAATCTATCAGAATAATCTGGTAGCCCAAGTGCAGGATGATTTAAAAGCAATGTTTTTAATTGTAAAAAAGCTTGTTTGTGACAATCCTGCCAGGGTAAAGGTTCAGGGATATCTTTATTTAACAATTCTAATAAAGATTAATTACTTTTCCATAATCAGAAATCCATTGTCAATAACTTGTTCATCCCAGGAAAGCTTACAACTGTTTTAATGTAATGGGGGAGGTGCAGTTTGTATCACAGCAATACGTGAAGGCAAAATCTGTCTAGTACTTTCTGAAACAAGATATCCCAAGTACTGAACCTGTGACTTTCATAACTGCAATTTATCTTTATTAACTTTAAATCCTAATTCTGCTAACTGAGCTGAAAGAAAAAATAGTATCTTTTTTCAGTTACTCAGGGTTTTTGAAGCTAAAAGCAAATCATCTGCATATTGAATTAGAATAGGCCCACAAGGAAATGTAATCTTATCAAATTTCTTTTTTTATTTTTCAACAGAAAAGGGTGGGTAATTCTACATACCCTTATTGCAATCTATTCTAAGTATACTGTTGTCCAATATATGTAAAGACAAACAGATACTGGCTATCTGTCTGTAGAGGGATTGAAAAGAAAGCAGATAAAATATCTATAGCTGAGAAAGTTGTGGCCTCTGATGGGTATGGGATGGAACTCAATATTATTGCAGGATTAGGGACAAATGAAAATGTTGGTACTACTACTAAATTCAATTCACTGCTGACACATCTTGTATGAATCCATCCATTCACAGTCCCTTTTCCCATTTTTGCACATGGGGTCAGGCTGTGACTTCAAGAGTGATAATCATCTAGAGCCAAGGTTCACACTGCTGGGTAGCTAGCCCTGCCATGGTTGTTCTTCCATACCAGACACTCACATCTATGGCCAATTTAGAGTGTCCAATAGACCTACTGGAAGTCTTTGGAATGTGGAAGAAACTGGAGCACCTGGGGAAAACTCATGGGAAACTGGGAGCACACACAGGCTTTGCACTGAAGGCACCCCTTATTGTGGGTCCCACTGTGCTGCCTATAAATCTTGTATGAATCTATATGTCTTTTTTACTAGTTTCCTAATCAATAAAATAGGAGTGTTACAAGGATTATGAGATGGGTCAATAGTACCTTGTTTTAATAAGGCAGAAATAGCAGGTTTGATTACTCTTTTCACATTTATCAACAAAGGATAGTGAACTGCCATAAGCAGGTGCTTCCAAGGTTTTAATGTTATACACACAGGTTCTGCATCTGATATAAGCCCTACCTTATTTTCATGGATAGTCCAGAGCTGTGAAAGGATTATTTTTAATTTTTCAGTTTTGCTCTGATGTTAAAATCACAAATATTAAGATACAACCAAGCACCATAATACTGGGTGATTTCAACTACCCTGCCATTAACAGGGAAACTACTCGGGTACCAACACCTTTTCCCAACGGTTCTTGGAATTCATAAATTCCAACGCCCTGGATCAACTAATCCATTGTCTCACCAGAGGCTTCAGTATCCTAGATCTGGTCATTACCAACATGGGAGATAGATGCTCTACACCAGTGGTCACCCCCCAATTGGTCAGGTCTGACCATAAACTAATCACCCTTGACATCCACATCACACCCCCTCCACCCCCAGTAAGGAAACCTCCATGAAAAACTTCTCCAAAGCCGACTTCATGCTACTCAAGTCAGATGTGACAAACCTAATGACACCTATGCAGACAGGAGCTGAAAGTTCAACTGCTGAATCCTACACTAAGGCACTGTACGAGCACATCCACTAGTGCATGATTCGTGCCATCCCAAACAAAACCAAGACACTCTCTTCCAAAAAAAGGAAGCCAATCTGGTGGTCCCCTACCATAAACAAATTATACAACAGAAGGAAGAAACTGTTGCAGAAAAGAGGAAAATCCTAGGATGCAAAAAACTCCCTTACCAGCCTCAGTAAAAAGCTGAGATCCCTCATAAAATCCTCCAAAGCTAGTTACGAAAATAAAATTGCCAAAGATTCCAAAGACAGCCACAAGACATTCTATAGTTATGTCAAGAATCTAAATGGCAGTTCTCATATCTGCTCTGAGCTACAACAGAATGGCATTAAATATACCGATCCCAAGGACACTGCCAATATCCTGGCAGATCAATTTAGTGCCAACTTCACCCCCCCTCTCACCCCCTAAAGGGCCCATCTCAATACCAAAAGATTGCCAAATTCCAGTAATCACAGCCACACAGGTAGTAACTGCACTCTACAAAGCTAAGAATACAGCATCCATGGGACCAGATGACATCCCTGGCTGTGTACTACATGAACTACAAAATGAACTGGCACCTCACCTAAGTGTCATGTTTAATCATAGCCTCACCTCAGGCTTCGTGCCCATTGAGTGGTGCACAGCTACAGTTATCCCACTCCACAAGGTGGGATCCACCTTGGATCCTGGGAACTACTGTCCCATCAGTCTGATGACTCTGATCTGCAAGGGCATGGAATGCATTGTCATGGAACTTATAAACAAAGACATTGGCAACCGTCAAACGCTGGACCCCACCCAGTTTGGGTTCGTGAAAGGCTGATCTTGTCTCCTGAACCTGATTGACTTCTTTGAATCAGTCTCCAGAGCTATGGATGAGGGTAAGGCAGTCTACACAGCCTATCTGGACCTTGCCAAGGCCTTTGACACCATCCCCCACTCTGGAATCATAGATAAACTTACTAAGCTGGGCATAAATCCCTACATCACTCGATGGGTTGCCAACTGGCTTACTGACAGAACCCAGACTGTAAAAGTAGCCAACTCCAAATCCAGCTCAAGACAAGTGACAAGTGGAGTACCTCAGGGTTCAGTCCTGGGACTGCTCTTGTTTGGCATCTACTTCTCTGAAGTACAGGCCAACACTAAGGGATTCTGGCTAACAATGTTCACAGATGACTGCAAACTGGGAGCCATTACTGAATCCCCAAATTATGTGGATATTCTACAAAAGAGCCTTACAGATACAGATGCTTGGTGCCAGAGTGATGGGCTCAAGCTTAATCCAATAAATGTATAGTTATCCCCTTTGGGAAAAACCATGTACCCATGAATTACCACATAGGTGGCAGTACACTAAACACTGAAAGTGTGATGAGAGACTTAGGGACACAGGTGGACAGTGGTCTCACCTTCGATAACCACATCACCACAACAGTCAGGAAATCCTTCTATGTTGCACCCCTCATCACTAAGGGCTTTTCATCCAGAAAAAGGAGGTCATTATCCCACTGTACTCATCACTCATTAGCCCATTATAGAGTACAACGCCCCATTTGGTATGTAGCTCACAAGACATCTGCAACAGCTGGAAAGGCCGCAGAAATACCTCACTAAAAGAATCACAGGCCTAAAGCAGATACCTTATGCTGACCATCTAAAAAAACTCCAGCTATACTATTGTGGCATATCGTCTACTCAGAGGCGATCTCTGCTTAACATACAAGGCCATGTCAAACCCTGAGCTGTTGGACATGCTCCACTTAAAGAAATCCCAATGCCTCAGAGCCACACGCTTCAGGGATCTAAACCTTGTCATCACAATGAACAAAACATGCTGGAGGGATAGGTTCCTGACCCAGAGACTCCCCATACTCTAGAACAGACTGCCCATACATGTCTAGCAGAGCACCTCCTTGGCCCTCTTCAAAAGGAACCTTGACAACTGGAAGGGAGCTAGGAAATTCACCCCAGGGATCACGTCAGTAACCCTGCTACACAGGGGTCCAGGGAAGTAAATATTGTGGGAAGAAATATCCAGGGAATTGTTATGGCTAGGCTTGTATAGGCCCTAGGGCAGATAGCCTAGTACCAACCTATGAACCTATGAAAAAGGTCTTTTTTATCTGTACAAATGCCATCTGAGTATAATTCCAAGGGTTCATTAAGAATATTTAGAAATACACCATCTGGTGTGCAATAAACATTGCATTTAAATTTACACAATAAATCTCTACCTAATAGATATAAAGGGACATAATTCCCCATACTAAATGCATGTTGATCTTTTAGTGGACCAGTTTGAACTGGAACAGGTTGTGTTTCTGGGTAGTCTAAAGGAAGTTTTGTCACGTACACACCCTGAATCAAAAATTCAGAAGGTATTCGCATTTGCTGAAGTAATTATAGATCTAATAGCACCTGTATTGACAAGAAATTGTATAGATTACTTTTGTATTATAACACTGACAAAAGGACTGTCTTGGTCAATTGGTACCAAGAGAAACAAATGTGGTTCCTGCTCGTTGCTGTTCTAATAGTTTTGTTACCACACTGGTGGTTGTCAAGTAGTATTTTACTCAGAAGTGTTTCTATCTGTCTGCTGTGGTACTTGACCATTTGTCCAGACAATGGATTCTCAATTAACTATTGCCCTGTACAACCACATCTAAAACAAGCATTTAAATGTGGTACACCTTGCGGTGATGGTGGTGAAGCAGGGGAATAATAATTTTGCTGATATTGTCCTAGGGGTTGGTAAGATTGCCACCAATCCCATTATCAGCGGGACACTCACAGATTGAGCTGCCTCATCCTGTTGCCTGCTGTGCAAAGTAGTGGGACTTGAAAAGTCCCACTTTTCGATAGCACTGAATCGCTGTGGAAAAGATGCAATTACTTCTTGCTTTTCCACGGCAATTCAGTTACATCACCGACCCTGTTAGGTCCAGGTGCTTTAAATTGTATGGCAATTGGCTGCAATTCATGAAGGGGGTGGGGATTGGGGCAGGAAGAGCTCTGCAAAGATTGCAGCTGTAGAGTGTTTTGTTTTGAGCTCTTCTACAGCCGCTAAAGAAAAAGACAGAGATTTTTTTTCCTAACAGCCGAGCCAGCCATCCATCAATTCATCCAGCCAACCAGCCATCCATTCATCCAGCCAACCAGTCATCCATCCACCTAGCCAGCCATCCATTCATCCATCCAGCCATTCAGCCAGTCATCCAGCTAGCAATCCAACCATCCAGCCAGCAATCCAGCCATCCATTCATCCAGACAGCAATCCAGCCATCTATTCATCTGGACAGCAATCCAGCCATTCATTCATTCATTCATTCATTCATTCATTCATTCATTCATTCATTCATTCATTCATTCATCCATCCAGCCATACATCCATCCAGCTGCTACTCCCACCAACAAGCTAGCCACTCCAACAGCCATTCAGCTAGCTAGCTAGCCACTCCAGCAGCCAACCGGCCAGCCAGCTAGCTAGCTGCAGCCAGCCAGACAACTATCTAGTTACTCCAGCAACCAGCCAGCCAGCTAGCCACTCCAGCAGCCAGCCAGCCAGCAAGCTAGTCACTCCAGCAGCCAGCCAGCCAGCTAGCCACTCCAGCAATGGGCCAGCCAGCTAGCCACTCCAGTAGCCAGCCAGCAAGCTAGCCACTCCAGCAGCCAACCAGCCAGCTAGCCATTCCATCAGCCAGCCAGCTGTTGTACCCATAACAGCATCTCCTTCACCACTCCTGTGGTGTCATCATGGTAGAGGGTGTGGCCAGTTTCATATTGGCCACACCCCATGTCCCAGTTTGGCCCATTTAAAAGGTGGCAACCGTAAGTTGGCATTGCAAAAATAGGAACATAACTTTTTCCCCACAATTTTTTTTCCCATCCCCATCCTTGTGAGTCAGTATCGAACTATGGAAGCTGGATGTCTACTAACATTTTGTTTTGCTTTTTTCCCCTCCATAAGTATTCTATCTGCTACATATTGTGCTTGATTCACAATTTTACGAATACCCAAACTTGGCTAGTTTAAACAAACCTTTTTCATTTGTTCTTGTACAGGTAGTAATACGCCTTCTACAAAAACTGCTCACAGTGCACTGGCTGCTGCAACTTTCATAGGCTCTGGATGTGCAGAGAAAGCTTCAATTGCATCTATCATGCATTGCAAATATGCATCAATTGACTGATTCTGTTTCATACAACAGCTTTAATTTTTGCCCAGTTAGGGTTAGAGGAGCACCCTACAGTTATTGCTTTGAATAAATTATTTTTTAGCAGGTAAATATCCATCACCTGTAATCATCCAGCTTGAACCCCTCCCCTACTCTAGCTCTACTTTCTTCCTACTACCTACCTTTTGTTTCTCTGTTATCTTCTCTGTCTGTCTCCTTACTTTTTACTTATAGTTATAATATTACTGTTACTGCTGATATTGCCAAATTCCTTGTAAATATTTGACTTGTACTGCATCAGATTTTATTTTTACTGTTGTTATGTGGAGATTTTCTCCCCGGGCCTCCACTGAATAAGGGTTATGCCTAGTTGGACCATCCCGGTTAACAAATGTCAAATAAATAAAATAAATAAAATAAACCTGTGTGATTTGGGATGTTATCTATATTTAATTTTCCCTTATTTTTTTATATCAAGGGATGTGTTAATACTACTGTGAGGTCTTCAATTGCAGATTTTTGCAATTGTACATGTCCTTTTAAGATTTTTGCATATTTTGCTGAATGGGTTTGAATGGGAGGGATAGACTCTACAATGGCTTGAAAATCCATTACAGTCCATGGTCGTAATACTCTTATATTAGGTTCAGCCTCACTATCTCTAGTTGCTGCTGGATTTGGTACTTCTCGCAATGGGTGTATATGTGCTGGGTGTATATATGAATCAGAGGAAGAATCAGAATCTACTTCTTCCTCTGCATTTTGTTTGGCAGGGGTTGCCACTGATATCCCTCCCCATCTATGACAATTGTAAACTGGGTAATAGTGTACTTAATCTTTTTCAGTGCTAGTTTATTGATGAGCTTTTATTAGGAAATCTTTTTAATTGTCTCAGATGTTTTGCATTAGCTCCATATTTATGTTTATAATCCATTTGTTTTTCTTTATTAGCTATATGGATTAACATTTGATCTGATCGTCTCGTGGTGGGCACTGAATGCTGCTTTTGATGTAATATAGTGTTATATGCTGACCCAAATGATGATTGGAAGTGCTGGAAGTGACTTGGGCTGTATCTGGGGAAGTGGTAGTTGTTTCCGAAGTGTTTAACTCCACCTGCTTTCTCGAGGAGGGAAAACTGCCAGTTTATTGAGGCATGGGTGTGTGATAAGGTTGAGGGGAAGCATTACATAACCAAGGCCAGTCATCATCTGATAATTCTGACTGTGTGACTGATAACATTTTTAAATAACTTAATGGATAGGTACAGCCAGAATGGGACTTCCCATATCACATTTTTGTAATGAATTTACTGCAGCTGTGACTTTATTTTAGCTTCTTCTTGCCAGGCATTAAAAGCTGACCAACAAGTAGCTGGTAATTTATTGACTTGCTATTAGTTTATTTTTGAGATTTTCTAAAATGTTCTTATCAAAAGTACCTTTTTCCAGAAACTGTAAAGTGCTATCATTTTTAGTGAGCGCAAACCATTTCACCACATGACTACAGCTGTCTCTGTAGTTTATTAAACATATACCTCCCAGCAATCCCAACCCCCAGCTCTTTTAAACAACTTGCACTGGTGCCCATTATAATAACTCACTCATATCAATGGGATATATTATGCAACTATAATTAGATTCAGCCCCAGTCACAAAGAAGGAATTCTCTCTATTCCTTTTCTTTATAATTGATTAGGAAAGGGCAAAGGATACTTTTGTCCTTCTATCAAGGTTACTCAGTCCTTCTGAAAAGGATACTCTGTGCTTGTGTATATATTGATTAGACCCCACTAGCACACAATTAAATAACTTAATACAGTTAGCACAGGTAATTACACACAATCCAAGTTTTGAGTTACATTTAACTTAACTGCTCACATGCATTCAGAACTACTAGAGAAATTTTAATAACTTTTGGCTGTAGAAACTTTAAACTCTGCTGAAATTTTAGAAATAAATTGTATATTGATACACCAGAAATTTGCCTGACAGAAAACCTGTCACATTTGGGCCCAGTTGCAATTTCTAATGCAGCAGCACCCAAAAGGCTTGGACATTTAAGTTATGGTACCAAAAAAAACTATCACACAACAAAGTTTAGCAGAGAATAATAATCTCTCTTATTGCAAAGAGAAACATATAAGTAGGAGACTAGGAAATCAAGGTCCAGTCTCCTTGAACAACAGGATCATATATTCCTAACACCTTTTGTGGTTAAAAGCAGCATTATTGTAACAATCTTGGAACAACCACTGGCCAATTAAAAATGAACAGTACAACATTAATTCTGATAAGATCTCCTGGCTCCTTGTTCATGACTTCCCATATTAGGCATGAGTTCTAAATTCCATAATAAAGCTTTCTACAAAGAACAGAACTTTCTACATTTCTGCCATGCTGGCAGATGATCTTCATATTGATCACTGCTGCAGTAGTCTTAGCTAAATGGGTTATATCTTGCCAGGGATATAACAGCTAGCCAGCTTCCAAAGCTTCAGAGCACCTTCCAGATGCTCAAATTGTCATGCAGCTGGAGCAGAGTTAACTAAAAGAGATGTTTGGGTGCGAAACCCTTCAGAACTTTACTGCTGCTGAACAGTACACCCCTCTGAGGCTTTCCAGGATCAATAGATGGCTTGTGCCTTCCTTGTTGGAGAGATAAGCTCTCTTTTGGGAAAACTGTCAATACAAACACTATGGACTAGGGGTTAGCCACATCCTCTGCAGCTGTTGGGGTCCCCTCAGTGGGTAAGGGAGAACCACTCTTGTCAGTCCTGGAAAAGGGAACAGGGAATATGTCCCTGTTGTGTCAGAATGCTGTCTGTCTCTGAGGAAGCAGTGGCTGCCATTAGTAACACAGCTGACCTTATTTTTCCTGTCAAAAAGAAACAGAAAAACAAGCATGCACCTACTCCTCCTCAAATTTCTTTGTATAGGAGTAGTTTACTAGGACTAGCTCAGGGTTTGATTCAGGCTATTGATCATTCTTGGAGAGTATTTTCCAGTTAATGCTGCCTTTCCTGAAGAGATCCAATACACTGAATTTGAACAGGAAGATGCAGGGATGGATTCAAGGTTTTGTCCGCAGATTTCTAATTCAGAATCAGAGGAAAGCTCTCTTTCTGATTCTGCCCGCAGGAGGTTCTCTTTCTCTGACACTACTAGAGTGTCTCTGTGTTTTCAGTGGGACAACACTACGGTTTCTCAGTCCCTCAAAAATAGTATCCCTGGGATTCAATAAACTCCATGCAGGAATAGTGCTATTCCTGCATGGAGTGAACTGTGTCCATTTAGCATTAGCATTAACAGCAGCGCAACTTGCATATTCATGAAGGCGCGCTGGTGCTAAGGCTAAACGGACATGAAGAGTACTGAGTACAGCAAGCATGTTTAGGTAGTGCACCCACATCTAACACACCCCCTGCACTCAGAAAGTGCCATACAGCACTTTTGAAAAGCATTTCAGTGTCCGCAGGCACTGAAATGAAACAAAATTGAGTATTTCAGTGTCCTCAGACAAATAGATAGGGGAGCATGAAACAAAGCAGGGGTTCTGTGACAGGTTCTGACACGCCCCTCCCCCCCGCATTGTAAAAGTGCCATACAGCCATAGCCGTCAACTGTACAGGTCTCTGCAGAATGCCCAGATGCCTATCTTGCATACTTTTCACCCTCCCAGAGCAATAAAGCAGTACAAAGCCATAAATAATGGGGGGACAAAGGCATAAAAATAGGGACCCATTTTAAATATTGCTCTGAAAAACCCAAAAGCCAATAGAATAAATGGTTTGCAGTAGCATGGACTTCCTGCAGGGTATGAAGACTGAAACACAAATGTCTGCCATGCAAAAGTGCTGTATGGCCATAGTTGTCAACTGTACAGGTCTCTGCAGAATGCCCAGATGCCTTTCTCACATACTTCTCAACTTCCTAGAGCAAGAAAGCTGTACAAAGCCATAAATAATGGGGGGACAAAGGCACAAAAATAGGCACACTTTTTCAATAGTGCACTGAGAAACCCGGAAAGTTGAATAGAATAAAAGGTTTGCAGTAGCATGGCTTTCCTGAAGGGTATAAGGTCTAAAATCCAAATGTCTGTCAGTATGTTCTGACTTAAGCCCGAGTATTTTTTGCAAATGATTTGCTAGAAAACCACAGTCACACTTCCTAACTTTGTAAGACCAATAAGTACAATCTGTCCCTACATGTCCCCTTATAATTTCCCTTACTGTGACTAACAAGGAGTACAGATACATGTAAATAAAGTGGGTTTATTAATATTTTGTTTTCCATTCTAAGATATGTTTAAACATAGCTGAGTGGGTGTTTGTGTTATGGCCCTCTGTTCAGTTGCTGAAACATCCCATAGGAGATAAATAAAATTATACAGTTGAAATTGCCATGCTGAGATAGTGTAGTGGTTAGAGTCCTGTCTTTGTATGTTCATGGTTCGAATACCAAGACAGGCACTTTATCTTTACATGGGAAAGCAGTGCTAAATTTATTATTTTTATTTTAAATTATGTAGTAATTGATATCTCTCAACTAGGATAGTGTAGCTGGTCTAAAATGTAAGTGTGAGTGCATATAACATGTGAAATCACCTATGTACACACAAGTATCCCATACAATATAGTCACACCCCGTGGTAATGTAATGAAAGCAAATAGAGGGACGTCATGTAAAGTAAATCATATACACTTACTAATATGTCAGTAATGATTAATGAACTCATAACATGATATTTTTTAAGTGAAAAGTGAGCAATGGTAAGCAGTGCTCAGCTATGATAATGTGAATGCTAAGCAGCAGTCAGCTTAGGTAACCGGATTTGAGCATCACTAAACTGTGCTCAACAGTTTCAAAATTGACCAATGATGGAAAAGGGTGGGAATATGGCCTTATTTAAACTGCACAGGTGGGAACACAGTCAGTACCTGTTATAGTTCAAGCTGTGCAGGAACCATGGGTGGCGTAGGTGAGGGTTTGCAGTTTAGGGCACAGTGCTGGGGCATCCTGGAGTCCAGGGTCATGGCTGCACTTCTTGTAAGTGACCATGATAAGAGACTGCTGCAGGACCAGTACCAGGGCTCACAGTGTAAAGCAGAGGCCTGGGACCATCTTGCCCATGATCTCACCAGTGCTACTGGCATCCCCCAAACTGCTGAGCAGGTCCGGCACCACTATGCCGACCTAAACAGAGGAAGGCAGTGCTCTTGGACCAGTGGATCCAAGATGCTAGGGACAACCTAGCATTTGAGATTTGATTTATACATAAACATACACCTGGAAAAGGCTGGCACAGGTTTACTAGCTATGCCCTCTTCTTCCCAGACCAAAAGGTAATTATCACTTCCACCAACCAACTCTTTATCAGCTACTATAAGGCCCTTACAAAGGGTGACCAATTCTACTGTGTAATGTTACTATTATCCAAATGGTAAGTGTGACCAAGGCCAAGGCTATTTAGGAGTGGCCTATACAGTGTCACCAAATATATATGCAAGTACTCTAACAGCTTAAATATCTCTAAACAAACCAGCTATAATTAAAAGGTTTAAATATATTTAATAATAAATAATAAAAGTCAAAAAAGTAAAAATCCCCAGTAAGACTCCCCACTGGCACAGCTATAGTGTTGAGTCCTTAGCCAGGGTTCCAAGCCAAGTCCTCCCAGCACTCTCTCTGCCCAACCAGTGCTTCATGTCCCTGTTCAAGAGAAAAAAAAAGTAAAATTGTAACTTGTATTTGGGGGCTTTTCTCCTCGGGTCTCCACTGAAAATGGGCCCCTGGCTCGGTTAACAAAAAAAAAAAAAAAAAAAAAAAAAAAAAAGAACAGCGCTCCAGCAGTTTGTAAGTATCATAGATATAGGTGTTCCCAATTCTAGCCTGAGGATGTGATAGAGAGGTATGCTTTATAGGTTCATAGGTAGGTACTAGGCTATCTGCCCGAAGGCATTTATAAGCCTAGCCGGAATGTGTTGGCTTTCGCCACCCCCTTAGATTAGATCCCTGTGCCTCTATCCAGCAGAGCCATTGAAGTGATCCCTGGGGTAAACTTTCTGTTTCACATCCACTCATCAAGGTTTCTCTTGAAGAGGGTTAGTGAGGAGCTCTGCCTAATGTAGATTGGAATCTTGTTCCAGAGCATGGGAAGTCTCTGGGACAGGAATATGTCCCTCCAGCACGTCCTATTTATTGTTGTGGTGAGGTTTAGATCCCTGGAGCATGTGGCTCAAGGGGATATGTTTTTCTTTAGGTGGACCATGTCCATCAATTTTGGGTTGGACATGGCCTTGTATGTCAGGTCTATTAGGTGGTATGCAACCGAGTACAACTGGAGTTTCTTCAGTCGAGCTGCATAGGGCATCTGCTTGAGGCCAGTGATCCTCTTGGTGAGGTACTTCTGTGGTCTTTCCAGTTATTGCAGGTGTCTTGTAAGGTACATCCCAAATGGGGCATTGTACTGTATGATGGGTCTGATGAGTGATGCATAGAGGGGCCCAATGACCTCTTTCGATCTGGATGCAAACCCTTTTGTGATTAGGTGGGCCACATAGAAGGATTTTCTAACCACTTTGACAATGTGATTATCAAAGGAGAGTTACTATCGAATTGGGTCCCCAGATCCCTTATTATGTCTTCCGTATTTAGGGGGCTACCCCCTATGTGGTAGTTTGTGGGTACTTTGTTTTTTTCCAAAGGGGATGACTGTGCACTTTTTGGCATATAGCTTGAGGTCATGGTTTTGACAGCAGGTATCTGTCTCAGTGAGACCCTTTAGGAGGATGTCTGTGTCAGCTGGAGAGTCAATTATAGCCCCTAGTTTGCAGTAGTCTGCGAACGTAGTCAGCCATAGTCCTTCTGTGCTTGCCTGTACCTCTGAGAAGTATATGCCGAACAGGAGGGGTCCTAGGACTGAGCCCTGGGGAACGCCACTTCTAACCAGTTTAGAGTCAGACCTAGATCCCACAACTCTTACCATGTGGGTTCTGTCTGTGAGCCAGTTGGCAACCCATCTCATGACGTAGGGGTTTATGTTCAGGCTGGTGAACTTGTCTATAATACCTAAGTGGGGAATGGTGTCGAAGGCCTTTGCAGGGTCTAGGTAGGCTGTGTGGACCACCTTTCCCTCATCTATAGCCTTGGTAACTGTCTCAAAGAAGTCCACCAGGTTTAGGAGGCATGATCTGCTCTTAACAAAGCCAAACTGGGTAGGGTCCAGTGTTTGGAGGTTTCCAATATCTCTGTTAATGAGATCCATGATGATGTGCTCCATAGCTTTGCAGACCAAGCTAGTCAGGCTTATAGGGCAATAGTTCCCGGGGTCCGTTGTGGCTCCACCTTTGTGGAGTGGAATAACCGTTGCTGTGTGCCACTCTGTGGGCATGTAGCCTGTGGAGAGGCTGAGTTTAAACAGTGTCTTTAGGTGAGGGATTAGTTCATCTTTGAGCTCATGTAGGACGCAGCCTGGGACGCTGTCCGGTCCCATTAGTGCTGTGTTTCTGGCTTTGGAGAGGGCTGTTTTTTACTTGAGTGTCTGTGATTTCAGGGGCACTACATTCTTCTGGTATAGTTAAGGGTCCTTTTGGGGGTGAGAGGGGTGAGGTTTGCACTGAATCTGTCTGCCAGGATGTTGGCTATATTGGTCGGTTCAGTGTATTTTGTGCCATTCTGCACTAACTCTGAGCAGATCTGAGAATTGCCACTTAGATTCTTGACATAGCTAAAGAATGCCTTGTGGTTATCTTTGGAGTCCATGGCAATATTTCTTTCGAAGCTAGCCTTGGATGATTTTATGAGGGAACATAGTTTCTTGCTGATACTGATCAGGGATGTCTTCCCTTCTTG